>NC_133655.1:46364638-46664638 GCF_009905375.1 Apium graveolens | reverse complement strand
TTTTTTTAAAAAAAAATAATAGCTTTTAATTTCTTTTTAAAAGACGTGTCGTAACAATTACAATAATTACTTCTTTCTATCCACGGCTGGGATTGTGCCACATGTGAGTGGCGGTTCATGTGACACCCTCAATCTCGGGGTTGGGAAATGAGGACCCACACACATTTAATCTAATAATTAAATAAGCATAAACCCCGATTAACTACTAACGGGATCAAACAAGATAAAGTATGAGACAAGATTACAACTACCAACCATAAAATATAACTTACAACCCCAAAATAATATTAAATAAACATACTCGATTCCGGCTTGGAACCGACAGATAACCCATTGTATCTTTACAACCTTCTGGCTAAGCGCTTTCTCACTCAAAAACACCACTACCTGCTCTGGCAACCGGAAGCCCTTAACACGGTAGGGACCACCAGGTACGCTCTTACGAGCAGTGCGCCTAAGCCTGGCCATCTTTTTGCTTAACTGCCACGGTTAGATTAAAACAAAACATATGAGTATAAAACTCAGCAAGTAACTATAAAGCAGTTCTACGATATAAAATCCACAATATACTTTACCAATCTCAGGACATTCTACTTTATTTGTTCTAGGTGGCAGATTTCCATCTTTCGGGTAATGAAAGGTTATGAAGGAAAAATGTGGGGCTTTCAAGGAACAAGACTCGAAGCATGATGAAAGCCGACATTCATCACAAATCATTAAAGGAT
Source organism: Apium graveolens (assembly GCF_009905375.1). NCBI lineage: Eukaryota > Viridiplantae > Streptophyta > Magnoliopsida > Apiales > Apiaceae > Apium > Apium graveolens. The sequence continues at coordinate 46,663,913 of NC_133655.1, read as the reverse complement.
CAAAACAGATCTTTCAGAAAGGAAAGCAACAATATTTTCATTAAATGGAATCAATTATATGATCAACATATTAGAATCAGGGTTCACAAGCTTTAAGCTTCACAATATCACAATCAATTCTTTTCACAACAATATAAACCATTTTTCATTTTCAAAGAATCAATTACTGAATAGAAAGTTTCAATTCCTTTTTAAAATCAATTTAGAACCCTTGATTGGACCACTTTATCTTTTCATTTCAGTATAATACGGGTGATCAGCCTGTACCGACCTCCATCCGGTCTTTAAGATACCATACGACATAATTTCAGCCTTACACTGAACTAGCCCCGCTAGCCTCTCACAATGACTGGACTAGTCCCACTAGCCTCTTACGTCCAATCCAATCCATCAGGAATTCGTTTGGAAAACCTTTAGTTGGAAAAAGTAGGTTTTCTAAATTCATTTTATCATTGCCAAGAATATGAAATCATTCAGACTCTTTCGAGTCGAAACTCATTCTTAAGTCAAATTTCAAGAAAACAAAGTTGAGGAAGTGATTCACAGACAAGCAAGGAGCAATTCTTAGGATTCTGAATCAGGGATAACAAGGTACTTAAATTAGGGAATCAAAACCGTTTCAAGGATCAATAGGGTATAAGGTAAACAAAAGAATAAAGGATTATTACACGAGGGGTTCGTAAAGGTTCTTGTAGGGTTTACAACAGTTCATGGGGTTAACAAGTAATTAGGATAAAAAAGTTTACCAAAAGGTTTGAACAATGATCTTATCAGTAGCAAGTTCAGAAGAACAATGATTGGGTATCTCAAGAATCAATAACATGGGGTATATCACTAAAACAGTTCAATACTCTACATGGCATGAACAATATCCTCTCTATAATAATTTACACAAGTAATTAGAGTTACTTTCCTGAATTCGCTTTCTTGTTTCACAAAGGTTGAACTACTGCCACCTAGTATACCTTTCCCTTTCCTAGCATGAATGCCCTCACGCTCCGAATTGACAATAAAAACCAAAACCTTAATCAGTTTCTCAACTCTCGTTCCCGGAACGTTCACTCAATACGATAGCTCGATTATACTTCTGACTCGAACTATACGAGTATAGCTTATATACACACATACACATAGCACATAACACATTCTTTTCTTATAGCCTTTATATCTCTATATATATTCTCGATCACCAACTTATACTCGCTAAATCTTGATTATTCTCCAAATCAAACATTTATAACTCATATGAACACACAATTTCATTCATAGCTAATTACTTACGACCATAACTATCACTTATAGCTTTTAAAATCAATCAACTCAATTTCCCTTTTTCTTTTATCCTTAATTCGAACCAAAACAACAATCCAACAAGCAAAATCAAAGATTTTAAATATAAACACTCAATCATTCTTTCAATTAGCAAAAATCAAGTTTTGACCTTTATTCCCTATGGCCTATTCGGCCTTAACACTTATCACAATCAAGAATCAAACATGCAAAACCCTTATTTGACATGCATCAAGTATATCATTCCAAACTAGTTTAATTTCATTCTTACAACTCATTTAAACTCATAATTCAAACGTAATCATGGATGATCACTCAATTTAACACTTAATTCAACTTAATCTAGTAGAAACATTCGAAATTTCCGAGAATCATAACATGCATGCATCAATTTGGACTATAACTCATTCTAATTACTCTACAATTTATAAAACAATCATCAATAGATCATTTGCACCAACAATTCAACATGATTTTCCAAAAAAAACAAGAACCATTCGGCCTCTTCTAAGAATCCTCACATGCAAACTCAATTTCAAACTTTTGCATCTTTAATCACACTAATCTCTTAACATTAAGCTAGATTAACATTCATAATCAACAAGAATTAACTCATCAACTTGTAAACTACAAAACCATTCGGCCTTTCAAAAGAAACCACATGCAAACACAAAATAATTGATTAAATACTAGAGCTTCAGTGTTTAACATCATTGCTCACCACCGGTTCACCAGAGTTCATCACCAGTGGCGGTGGCATCACGGTGGTGCCCCCATTCGGGAGTTTCCAACCTTCAATCACTGATTTTCTCAAGTGATTACACACATGCAAGCACTCATCTTCACTTTAAATCATTCAAGAACCAAAACCCTTTTGTTTTCTTGAAAACCGAATTCAAAACCACAAAATCCAACTTTGTTTTTTCTAAAAAACTTGAAGATAGTGACATGCATGCATGTATGTATATAGGTAGATATCACAAAATCTCACACAATCATGGTTCTATAACCGAAAAAGAGTGAAGAACAAGTGAGAGATTGAAGAGAGAGTGTACCGAGAGTGAGAGAGAGAGAAATCCCGAGAGGGATGAAGAAATGAGAGAAAAAAAGAAAGAGAAGAGAGAAGCTTGGGTAAAAAGAAAGAAAAGAGGAGGTGGGTGAGATTATATACTACCAAGGGAGGGGTAGTATGGTAATTAGGTATCCCATTTCTGATTCACTTTTTATTCTTAAAAGAAAACGAATTTGATTTGCAAATGTCTCTCTCAGAAAAGATGAATTTGATACGAATGATAATTTTAAAACGTGAATCTAGAAATTAGCTTTCCAACCATTACTCATAATAAGATTTTGAGCGTACGGTTGATTTTATATGATTTTTACAAGTTTGTGCTAATAATAACACTTTATCACATAAAAATCAATTTAAAATGCAACGATCACCAAATAAATCCATCCATCATTTTTAGAAAGTCTTTAGGGTTATTTTGAAGATAACATAACAAATCTCATACCTTTATCTTACTCAGATAATTTTATAAAAATGTGCGAAGGTTAAATAAACCTTTATTTAAATCAATTAATTCCCTTAAATCCATAAAAATGTCAACAGATCACGTAATCCTGCATACAGACAAGTAAGCACACATACGAACACATCTCAACTCATGTCTGATCATAAAATTTGTCCTTCTTTAATCTTTATTCTTTTTTACGCGTACCGGGTCACGTTCAGCCTGACGGCCCGACGCTCAGCATTTCAGTTACGCTTCTCATTATCGACCGACACGTCACTAGGACGCAATACTTTACTTAAACATTCATTTCACACAATAGCACATATTTCACATTTTATGTACTTAACCCCTTTTTAGGATGGGTTCCGTTCTACTTCACGGCCCGACAACACAGCTTAACTCCTAAGCTGACTCTTTAAATTGGAACGCTTCTATTTACGCTCCTAGATTCTAATATACAGTAAAGAGAAATAAATCATCACTTAATCACATATTTTATAATCATATCACACTTTATTGACTTAATTACGTCGTAAAATTCTCAGTCGTCACAATCTATCCTCCTTAAAAGGATTCTGTCCCCAGAATCTAGTCTGAGCAAATAGATGGGGATACTTTTCTTGCATTTCGCTTTCTAATTCCCAAGTTAATTCTTCCACTAGTGGATCTCTCCACAACACTCTAACTAGAGGTACAACTTAATTTCTAAGCGTCCTCTCTTTACGGTCCAAGATCCGAACTGGTTGTTCCACATAAGACAAATCTGGTTGAATTTCCACTGGTTCCAACTCTATCACATGGCTCGCATCAGCATTATACTTCTTCAGAAGAGAAACATGAAATACATTGTGCAGATGTTGCATTTGCGGAGGTAGCGCTAATTCATATGCCACCTTCCTAACTCGTCGCAATACCTCGAATGGTCCAATATACCTAGGACTCAACTTCCCTTTCTTTCCGAATCGAGTTAAACCTTTCCAAGGAGATATCTTTAGCAAGACTTTGTCTCCAGGTTCAAATTGCACATCTTTTCGTTCTTGAATTGCGTACTTCGTTTGTCGATTTTGAGCTGCAACTAATCTTTTTCGAATCATTTCTACCTTTTCCTTTGTTTGTTGAACCAACTCTGGGCCAATTAATTTGTGCTCACCAACCTCGTCCCAATATGTAGGGGACCTACATTTTCTTCCATACAACGCTTCATAAGGCGGCATGCCAATACTCGCGTGATAACTGTTGTTGTAGGAAAACTCAATTAACGGCAAATGATCGTCCCAATTTCCTTTGAAATCTATTGCGCAGGTTCGCAACATATCTTCAATTGTCTGAATTATCATTTCACTTTGTCCATCCGTCTGCGGATGGTACGCCGTACTCATTTTCAGCTTAGTTCCCAAATGATCATGGAATTATCTCCAAAATCTCGAGTTAAACCTTGGATCTCTATCAGACACGATAGATACAGGGACTCCGTGACGCATCACAATCTCATCCAAATACAATTTAACCAACTTTTCCAACGAAAATCTTTCATTTATCGACAAGAAATGTGCTGACTTCATCCACCGATCGATTATCACCCAAATCGCATCATGATTAGACTTGGTTTCAGGTAATCCTACCACGAAATCCATCGCTATATGCTCCCATTTCCATTCTGGTATATCCAGTGGCTGAAGAATCCGCTTGGCCTCTAATGTTCCGCTTTGACTCTTTGACATGTGTAACACTTACTTATCCATTCCGTAATTTCCTTCTTCATGTTTGGCCACCAATAACTTTCTTTAAATCCTGGTACATTTTCGTACTTCCAGGGTGAATTGAAAATCTCGAGTTATGCGCTTCTTGCAAAATCTCGTGCTTTAGTTCCACGATATTAGGTATCCAAATACGTGAGCTAACACGGTATATTCCTTTTCCATCCTTTTGAGCTTTAATTTCTTCTCCTGACAACTTATCCTTTTCGCGATTCATCACTTGCTCTTGACAGCATCGAATCTTTTCCAAAATTTCAGGTTGAAATGTCATTGCATATGTAGCTTCACCTCCAATTCCTGGAGTCCACACTTCTATCTCCATCTTTTCAAAATCCTTGATCAAATCTTCCGACGACGTTAATATATTCAACCTTTCCTTGCGGCTTAAAGCATCTGCTACCACATTTGCCTTTCCAGGATGATAGTTTATCGTACAATCATAATCTTTGATCAATTCATACACCTTCTTTGTCTCATATTCAATTCCTTTTGAGTGAAGATATACTTTAAACTCTTATGATCCGTATAAATCTCGCACTTTTCCCCGTATAAATAATGCCTCCAAATCTTAATGGCAAACACAATTGCTGCCAATTCCAAATCATGCGTTGGATACTTTTGCTCGTGTGACTTGAGTTGCCTTGACGCATATGCTATTACCTTCCCGTGTTGCATTAACACACATCCAAGTCCTTTATACGAAGCATCACCGAATATTACAAATTCTCCTTTTTCATCAGGTAACACCAACACTGGGGCAGTTACCAGTCTCTTCTTTAACTCTTGAAAGCTTTCCTCGCACTTTTCCGTCCATATAAACTTCTCGTTCTTCCTTGTCAACTTTGTTAATGGGACAACAATCTTAGAGAAATCTTGCACAAACCTTCTGTAGTATCCAGCTAATCCCAGAAAACTTCTGACTTTCGTAGGAGTCTTGGGCCTTTCCCAATTCATTACATCTTCTATCTTGGCTGGGTCCACTTTGATTCCTTCTTTATTAACTACATGACCAAGAAATTACACTTCCTTTAACCAAAATTCACACTTCGAAAACTTAGCGTATAACTTCTCTTTCCTCAGAGTTTCCAAAGAAATCCTCAAATGCTCCTTATGATCTCCTTCCTTCTTGGAGTAAATCAGTATATCGTCAATAAACACAATAACTAACTTATCCAAATACTGTTTGAACACCCTGTTCATAAGATCCATAAATGCGGCTGGCGCATTCGTCAAACCAAATGCCATTACCAAAAACTCGTAGTGTCCATATCTCGTTCGAAACGCTGTCTTGGGTATATTTTCTACTTTAATCTTTAATTGATGGTACCCAGATCTTAAATCAATTTTGGAGAAACACGAAGCTCTTTTTAACTGATCAAACAAGTCATCGCTTCGCGGTAGAGGGTACCTATTCTTAATTGTCAACTTATTCAATTCACGATAATCAATGCACAACCTCATACTTCCATCTTTTTTCTTTACAAACAACACCGGTGCGCCCCACGGGGATACACTCAGCCGAATTACTCCTTTATCCAACAATTCTTGCAACTGAGCGGCCAATTCCTTCATCTCGACTGACGCCATACGATAGGGAGCTTTCGATACTGGTTCCGTTCCAGGAGCCAAATCAATCGTAAACTCGATCTCTCTATCTGGAGGTAGTCCAGGCAATTCATCAGGAAATACATCCGGAAAATCTCTTACTATTGGGATATCCTCAATCCTCGTGGATTCTTTCTCCACATCCATAACATGAGCCAAATAAACTTCGCATCCTTGACGTAATAATCTCCTTGTCTTGATAGCCGTTAGGAATTTCTTCTCTTGCCTCTTTCCTTTGAATATCACTTCTTCACCATCCTTGGTCCTTAACTTCACCTTTTTACTTTTACATTCTATTTGCGCCTCATGGCTTGACAACCAATCCATTCCTAGTATAAATTCAAATTCTCCTAACTTAAAGGGAATTAAGTCAGCAGAAAAGTGCCGACCTTCTATAGTCACATCACAATCGGGACAAATATTATTAACAATAACTTTCTCTTGATTTGCTACCTCTATAATCAAATTAGGTTCCAGAGGGTACGCAACACAATTTAACTTATCAAGAATACTTTCAAAGATAAAAGATCTAGTTGCTCCAGAATCCATCAATACTTTTACTTCTACTGAGTTAATAACAAGCATACCTGCCACCACGTCCACATCTTGCACCGCATCTTTCATTGTCATATTAAAGGTCCTAGCTCTGGGTTGAGCTGATGGTGCTGGGAGAGACGGCGGTCCAGCAATCCTAAGAACATTGGCCTTTTGAACAGGCTCCTTGTAATTCCTGGCCATATGGCCCACCTTTCCATACTTGAAACAAGCCAAGTCAGGCTTCCTTGCTCCATTTGGACACTCCGAAGAATAATGCCCTTTCTGGTTGCACTTGAAACAGGTCACATCCAACTTATTACACCTTCCCGGGTGTCTCTTTCCACAATTCTTGCATTCTTGAATCTGAGGTCTATTATCCTTCCCCGGTTGTCCTGCTTTCTGGAAACGGTTCTTCTGAGCTCCGTTACCGGGTTTAAACTTCTGAAACTTTTGATTCTGACCTCCACCATTCTTGCCAAACTTTCCTCTAAACTTTGAGCTTCCTTGCTCTTGCTCCGAGCTTTCAAATTTTCTTTTCTTTCCTTCATTTTCTCTCCTCGCAGCTTCATGCTCACCTTCCACTATCATTACCTTTTGTATCAAGGCAGCATAATTCTTGATCTCCAACAACGCTACTTGACTCTTAATCCATGGCTTAAGTCCCTGTTGGAACCTCTTAGCCTTCTTTGTCTCCGTATTCACATACTCAGGTACGAACCTAGACAGCTCCAAAAATTTTACTTCATACTCCGCTACCGACATATCCTCTTGCCTAAGGTCCAGAAATTTCATCTCCAACTGATCTTGCATATAGCTCGGCAAATACTTCTCCAGAAACATCTCAGTGAACTTCTCCCATGTTAAGTCCTTTCCTTCCAACAACGCTTTCGAAGACTCCCACCAGAAACTCGCTTCATCTTTAAGGTAATAACTTGCATACTGAGCTTTCTTGTCGTCCTTAACTTCTGCTAACTCAAAATCTTTTTCCATTTCTCTAAACCACGACTGTGCTTTAATCGGGTCTGGCAAACCTAAGAATTCTGGGGGATGAACAGATTGAAAGTGTTTGAAGTTTCCAACTTTAGGGGCCACAGGTTGTTGCAAAAGCTGAGCAAGTCTGCTCATCATGGTGGTTTATGGGTTTACTTCTGGGTCTTGGGTTGGTATTTCTTCTTCTTGGTGATCTGGTAAGTTGGCCATTTCTTACAAACCTGATTGAGCAATTATTTAGCAATACAATAGCATGGCATATATACAACAAAATTTTATTATGAAATCTTTTTGCGGGTTTTAAACTTTACCCAATTTTGCACATGCAATCCTATTACTACATAATTCTCATATCAGTGTTGTTTCTGATAGTGATGAAGGGCCTATAGTGTTTAAGCTAAATGTGAAGCCAGTGGAGGTTACCGGTACTGTTACTGAGGATACACAGAATACTGTTGGAGAGGATGCTCCAAAGAAAAAGAGATAATTGATGAAGTTGGGTGATAAGCTTACAGTCCAACGGGACAAAGTCAGGATACAAACTACACTTCATGCCACAACTGATCAATCAAAGCTCTATCCTGACAGTATAACATTATCAATTTCTGATGAAGTTATACCATTTCCTGATTAATCAAATCATGACTCACCTCCAGCTAAATTTATTGAGGTCTCAGCTGAGAGGTTGAGAGAGATAGATAAGGAAGTTGGTCTTGATAATGCTGGAAAAAGGAAAGCTGAAGTTACAGAAGTGTTCCATAGAAAGAAATCAAAGCTACAATCTCCACAGAAGGAGCACAACACACAAGAACCACTTTCTCAAAGTGAAAATGCAGCTGTTCAGGCTCCAGCCACACAACAAACCACCCTCTAAAGTGACAGTGCAGGCACTGCTATTCCAAGGACAATTCCTGAAAATGCTCAAGGTGGTCCTGATTATGTGGAGACTGATGTTATGCGACATGTTCAATAGAATGAAGCTCATCAGAAGCATTTGGCTAAATTGGATGTTGTGATCAATGATCCTATTTTTAAGATAAGCCCACAAGAACCTTTAACTTAAATGGTTGAAGTTGCTTCACAACCTCCAGTCACACAAGAACCATCAGTTCAAAGTACTGATGTAGACAAGCTTGCAAATCCTGATAAAGGGTCCAATCCTGACATAGCAGTTCCTGATCCTAATAAAGCTATTCCTGACAACTCAAATCCTGATCAAGAAGTTGAACTTGTTACTGCAAGGAACAATACTAGAGCTATCTTGTCGATTCCTTTATCTGCTCTACCCATGGATCCACTCACTATAGGTACACCTTTAACTCAATCTTCTACTCTCTCTGTTAGTATGATTATAAATAGACCTTTGCATGAGGGTACCCTTAGTTATATGACCGCATATCACTTCTCTTTGTCACCTCTTATTTATTCATTTGTGAGTGAACTGCAATTTTTAAGTGAGAATGTGGGAAAAGATTTAGTGAAAATAGAATTTCTGAAAGGCGGTCTCCTATACTGGAAAAAGAAGAGGTAGAATTGAGTGATAAAAGTGAGAAATATATTACTCTCAAAAGTAATATATGTGTGAGAAGTGATGAGATTGCTTTAAAAGAAAAGAGAGATTTAGGTGTTCCTTGTTCTTCTGTTTCAGGTGCATCATAGGATACTGGGCCTGCTAAATCAATTCTTGATCTCAAACTTAAAGGCAAAATTGATGAGCCAGTTCCTGCCATTTCTGATGTTCCTGATGAGTTTGGTGATGATTCTGATTCTGATGGTGATGATCCTAATGATGTTTAGCTTAAAGCTGCAGTGCAGGCTTCTAAATTATCTACATTTGCATCTTTATCTGGCCATGCTGCTCTTAATTCTCATAGGGCACATGAGTGGAATCATTCTTGGAGGCTAGCAAATGAAAGAACCTCTATGAAAGTTTCTCACACTCTTGTAGATCATGTTGTCAACTCTACTGCTAATCCTGAGCTTAAGAATGTGATGAAAGCTATAACTGTGTTCGTCAAATGGATGCACTCTTCTATCTCTTCTTTGAAAGATTCTAACATTGATCTGAAAGAAGAAGTTGCTAACCTTTCGGTGACTATCAAAGGCACAAATAAGCATAATGGATCGGTCAAAAGGATGATGAGTGTGGAATCTCAGCAAGAATAGATGAATGAAAGGTTGGATGCTATTAAGGCCAATCAGCAGACCACATATCAAAAAATGGATGCCATTTTCTTTTTGTTTCAGGGTCTTGATGCCAAAAAGGGGGAGATTGTAGCCAAAATAAAATGTGCACCTGAATCAGTATTGAAGAAAGATGATGCCAATTCTGATAATGATAGAGCAGGGACCCTGATACTTTTGTAGTTCAATCTAGAACTAGGATTCAAACTCAAACCACACAGTCAACTCATTTCTCTAAATATGGTTCAAAGACTATAAAAACTCAAACAGTTACTCACTCTCAGATCATGATGGAAAAACAAATTGTGTCTGCAATTCCTGATAAAAACAAAGTGATAATTAATAATCTTGATGATGCTCAGAGATATTACAAGACTTTCATGACCAAGGCTGGTGATAGCATAACTCTCTACTACAAGGATAAAAGAGTTGAAGAGCTATTTGAAAGGAGAGCTCTCACTCATTTGGCTGATGAATTTCCTAACATGTCACAGGAAGAAATGCTTGAAGAGCAGAAAGAAATTCTCAGTCAATTGCAAACTATAAATTAAGGTCCTTATAGAGGAAGAGCTAGAGGATCTAGGAGTACTAGGTGAATTGGTAGACAAAGGAATACAAAAAATGATCAACATGCAATTATGCTTTCTCAAAGAAGAACAAGATCAAGTGGGGTCAGGATAGAGAAAATACCTGAGACATCTCAGTCTCAGGCTGCCAAAGTGCTCATTGATCCATTATTTCTCAATCTTGTACCAAGGCCAAGGGAGTTACCTAATCTAAACTTGTACATAGATAAAGGTCATGAGGAAGTTGAAGTTCAGCTATCTAGAAGACCAAGACAATTATAAATTGAAGCAACTCCTGAAAATACAAGTCAAAATCCCGACACAGGAAATCCTGAAACTGCTAATCCTGGCAGTTCAGTTCCTGATCCTAACAGATGGTCTATTCCTGACTTGGTTGAAGATGGAGAAGAAGCAGTCATAGAACACTTGAATATTAAAATCTTGTCTGTCTATGTTGATTCTTATAATGCTGAAATTGATAAGGAAGAGAGAAGAGATGAAGGAAAAATCAGAATAGCTATGAATAGAGCAAATTAAGAATTCAGAAATATGGAGATCTGGAAGAAGTAGATGAAGAAGCACAGATGGAAAAGAATTTAGAGAAAGGGTCTTATATTTTTCCTAAGATGAAGCACAATTACAAGTGTGGAAAAGTTGATGACTTAAAATGCTAAGAAGGAGATGAATTTTATTCCAGGAGGAGTAAGGGATGAAGGATTACCTGAGCCTAGCACTGTGGATAGAAATGATGATACACCTTCATGGTTGAGACAAGCTCAAGCTCTCAAATTATCTGGACCACACACAAGAGCAGGAATTGGGTATCATGAAACTGAACTAATAAATCCAAGAATGGTAAATTTCACATTAGCTGATAGACCTGGTCAGGAAGTCACAGTTGATCATTTGGACAGACTGGAAGCTGTAAAAATAATTATTGATAGACATGATGGCTCAGAATCAAAACATAAGATTTTGCTTGTGCTGCCAGGAGAACAAGTTCATGTTCTTTCTTATAATGAGCTGATGATGATGTCAACCAAAGAACTCAAGTACATTTATTATCTAATGAGGGTTGAGAATTAAGCATCTAAAAAATGGTCAGACTTGATATTTTATGCCATATGAAGAAGGATTCTTGACAAAGGCATACAGTATTCTAGACAATATGTTCCCCCATACATGAATCTCAATAATCAGGAAGTAAACATGGAAAAGAATGTAGCTGCATTTGAAAAGTATTTACTTCAAGAAGATTAACTACAAATCTTGATGGTCTAAAGCCATATTATGTGATGATGGATGAGTTAATGATTGAAAGAACTCCAATTGGGAGTCTGAGAGCTGCCATAGATCAGTTGTCTGAAGAGACTGAATATGAAATGAACTTGAAGAACAGACCAAAATAGCTGCTTAGCAAGAAGATTGATGAAAGAGTCAAATCTTTTGTACAGAAATACTCATGGGTTTATCAAAAACCATGAATTGACTATCTCTACATTCCACTTCACATTTTGTCCTCTTATTTTTTACATCAGATACAACTACATAATTTATGCTTATTCTACAAAGCATAAATTGGGGGAGATTGTTGGAAAATGTCTAAGTTAGAAATCAGGATTTAATGAGATCAGGATTTGTTTAAGTCATCAGGTCTGTCATGTCTGTCAGGATTTGCTCAGGCATCAGTATCTACATGCAGCCAAGATTTACAGCAGGATACAGACTGTCGGGATATGACCGTACTACCGGATAAATCAGAATCAGTTGATTTATATAGTCCCAACATTTGAGGAGTTTTATATAGTCGGTTCCTGACTTATAGGATCGAAGCTGTTGATTTAGATATGTATGGAAAATAGATAAATTATACTGTAACATATCTTGTAATTGATATAGATTGATTATGTAGCCGTGTGATATATAAACACGGAATAGGTTATTTTCTAAGGTGTGCATTACTCGAGTATCATTAACCTAACAGCTCTTAAGAATATTGTTTTCTTGAGAGAGTTCTGTAACAGTTTATATGTTAGATATATTTGAGATGTCATGTCTAATATGTTTCATGTTTAGTTTTCAGATCTTAACAAACAGGAAATATCAGTACTTACGGGAATCAGTACTTACTGGAAGTCAGAACTTAAGGATATCAGGATTTAGATTATTAGAAGATAAATGTCAGAAGATGGATATCAGATTTTAAGTACTGGAGGACTAATAGTTAAGGAAGGAAGCTGATTTACAGGAAAGAAGATCGAGACTAATACAAAAAGAAGATATGCATGGAAAGAGTTAGAGGACTTAAAGAATTGTCTAAGATATCTGATTGATATATTTTAGGAGACAGAATTATATTCCATATCAATTAGAAGTTATCTTGTAACTGTGTACTATATAAACACAGACATAGGTTTACACTATATGTGTTATCATTATCGAGAAGATCATACATTGTAACCTAGCAGCTCTCGTGATATTTGTTCATCACTAAGAGAGAACAGTTCCATTGTAACAGAGTTTATTATATCGAATATATCTGTTTACTGTTACCTGTGTGCGAAATCGATTTGATTGTATTCTATACTGTATTCAACCCCCTTCTACAGTATTGTGTGACCTAACATTATAAGAGATTAAATAGACTGTTATTTGATTCTATTACTTGTACTTTACTTCTTGATAATCGAATTGTTTGAGTATTTGTATCCAACCCCTTAAACAATTATTCTTTACTGGGTAGCAAAAATGAGAGGGGTCAGCTTAGAATATCATACTTAATCGGCTTCAGGTCATATTAGCTTCGTATCGAATTAACTTTCAATCAACTTTATGTTATCATATAATTAGATAAACTTCGGTTCAGTTGAGATTTAATTCAGTTTAAATCTAGTTAAATTTTGCATAAATTAAATCAATTTTAATCTGTATCTGGTTAATTTCAGTTTTGTTCAAATTCGAATAAAAATCAGATACATTATAAATTAAGATTAGATCAATTTTAGTTTAAAATTTTCTAGTTTCCTTTTCCATATAAAATTTTGTTTGGACGAAGAAAGGAAGATTTCAATAAATTTTAATTGAATAATTAAAAAACTTCATTTATAATTATCTTAATTATTTAAATAGGACTTTTTCCAATAGAGAGTAATATAGTTGAATATATAGTGGGGTAACATAGAAGGTGAACCATTAAAATACAGTCATCCTTCACCAAGCCAACTGAACTCTCCAATTGCGACCAATACACCCAATCCAACACTTTTGGAGGAACTAGTAAGTGAGATTCTGGTACGCGTCCCAGTCAAATCATTAATCTGTTTACAATTATTTTACAAGGCCCGGTTATCCCTAATTAAACACCCTGCTTTTGACAAATCTTAGCTCCTTCATGCCGAAACTGATCAAACACATATCACAACCCATTTTATACTTGACGGAGAAACTAATTTTACATTATTCAATGCCGATTCTCGTCAAATTGTGGCTAATCCCAGGGTTCCGGGTGAGTTGAATACTAAACATTATTATATTCTTGTTGGATGTGTTAATGGCATTGTTTGTGTTGTTATTGCCAGTGGTTATAGTATATAGAGCAATAGTATTTATCTTTGGAACTCTGCTGTATTGTCTGCCTACCAAATTCGATTGAAAATATCTAAGTGTAACTAAATTTCTATAATGGTGGTTGCAGTTTCCGCATAAATTAGTTAAATTTTAGTTGGATAACAGTATGTGTAGTGTTAAGGATGCATCAATCTTCTATATGACACTTTTGCTAACTATAGCCGATACAGGGGCTCGCATAAGCATGTGACAATATATAATCTTTCATTGAAGTGTTAATGACCCTATGAAACTTAGCTAGAGATTTGGTCATATAATCTGCCAAATTAGTATGAATAAGATGATATACGCATTTCTCTGATAACTGCAGAAAATGAGAATCTATACTTGTTTTGTTAAATTTGTAAGAGCAACTAACAATATAAAGTCAAGGTTACTTTCAGAATGAAAAGCTCTTTCATGCTAAGTCAATAACAGAGCCTTCCCATGAAACAATACCAGTTACTAAGGGAGGACCTAATAAGCCTGTGTTAGCATCCTTTAGGAGTTAGTTTGTAATATCCGGGATATATCGTGTAATTATTTTTATCAATAAATAATTATTATGTGATTATTATGTGAATTTTGGTAAATTATCTGGTAACTGGAGTTGATGTTTGGATATTTATATGTGATAAAATGTGAGTATTTTAATTTTGATATGTCCAGAATATAGTATAGAAATTTTTGATATTTTTCTGGTAATTTTTGGATTGCTATATAATTTTATAAAGGATTTATAGAGTTAATAATTATTTTCTGAGTAATTTATAAAACTATTTTCTAAAACCAGGAATCGTCCAACTTCAACCGTTTTTGCATTTTTACAACCCGAAAATCTTCGAAAAACTCCTTCATAACCTAAACTGATTATTCTGAACATTTTCCATGTTTTGACTTTTTAGATCAGGAGTATGGTTTGACCCGTACGAGTCCCGACACAAAATTTTCGATACGATAGTCATTTCGATAGATCAATAAAACCCGTATTATCGAGAGACGGGATATTTTTACATTATTTTCACATAAAGTGTTTTATAAGAAGCCCGGTTTTAATAATTATCCAAAACTGGTATCAAATTGGATCGTTTTTATAGTTACTTAACGGCTAAGTAAACTATTTTCGGATCCGATATGATCCAACGGAATACTAATATTCCATAAGTATAAATAGCCTTTTTCTTATTTTATTTTATACAGATAATCATAAAAAACAGTTAAAACCAATAATTTACGTAGAAAAACCCGAAAACCCGTCGCGTTCTTGAGAATCAAACCTGAAAATGAAGGCGTTACCGAACTCAAAATCGAGCATTCCTGTTATTCCCTAACAATCTAACAAAGAATTACAGAAGGGAGTTGAATGTAATTTTGGCTACTTTTTCAATTTTAAAAACAGTTCTACTATGAATATATAACTGTGTTTGATTTGGCTATGGTGCGGAATGAAAGTATTGATGAAATCAAAACACAAAGTGATCAAATACAAGTATTTAAAAACTTTCTGGTGGATTGAAGTTTTCCACAAGAGATATATATTAATTTGAGAACTCTGCGATGCAATGTCTTTGCACACAGCTGCTTACAAGTTAAAGTCACAAGAATAGAGAAATTCTTTTACAAATACAGCTTTTTTTATTTCTCTGGTAATGACTTACGAACTTGGATATATTTCTACTTGCTACACTTGGTTTATATATCACCAAGTTACATGATAAAAAGACAAACAAATAAGACAAAATGTTTCTAGTCTGATTTCATGTTCCTTCATTTCTCTATCCAGCATCTTTGAATATCTTCAGTTTAGCATGGAAATGGAAATGCTTCTTTGTTTATTAAATCCTGCGAATAAGCTGCCACATTCTATTTGCATACAATCAACGCATGTGACTCTCAAGTCACTATCAACTGCTCTTTTGAATTTGATCATTCGTTGAAACTTCATTGGATCATCCGTTGAGACTATGGTTGATCATCCGTTGAAACTTTGTGAATCATCCGTTGAAGCTTTAGTTGATCATCTGTTGAAGCCTTGTGAAACATCCGTTGAGACTGTCTTCTTGGCAGTTAACTCCATTTCATGTATACAAGATTACAAGGCATCTAATATATACAATTAACCAACCTATCCTGCATATCAATCTAGAAGTCAATATGACTTAAATATTCTAACAACATATATTTCACCGAGGCATTACAATATGCAAAAATGTGCTACTAAACTTATTATTACATAGGCTACCCTTTCAACAGATGTTGAAGTGATCATCCGTTGAAAGCTACAAAATCACTAAATTGGATCTACTAAGGATTTTGTTTAACCTATCATCAAGTTCACAACATATTCCTAACAATCTCCCCCAATTTATGTCTACTGTAATTGTAGCCATAAATTAAGAGAAACTTGATGATAACAAAACACACTATGAATACAGACTGAATTATAGTAGATAAAATATACAAGTGCTGCAATTTATTGACAAACATACAGAGGAAGGTTTGTAGAGAATCTCACATGTCATTTTCAAGGTGCTTCTCTAGACTGAGAAAATTTGGATTACTTCCTTGACTGTCTGAACTTCTTTTTTCTAATTTCATATTATTTTCTTCAATCTGGTATTGAAGTTGCCTATAGAATTCAGATCCATCTTCATTTGTCTGATCTAGTATTTCTTGCATCTCCCTGAGAGTTTCATTGCTTGTAATTTTCAGCTGACTTTCTAATTTGAAGAATCTTCTAGTGCATTTTTCATCTTTGAACTCATCAACCATTAAGGCCTCAAATGCACTTTACTTCCTGTGTAAGGAATTGTTAGGACCATTCCAAAATAAAATAGCCTTTATTGAGAATTCTGTGAAGGGGCCAAGTCATCTCTTTTCCACCCTTGTAGCTGAAGACAAATCTTTCTGGGAGATGTTTATAAGCATCAATAGCTCTAAATTCCTCTAGCTCATCCAGATAAAGATTGATGTCTGAGAATTCTTTGATGTCACAGATGAAGAGTTGATCTCCCTTGTTGACAGTTAGTTTGGGCTTGGTTGATGCTTTGGATTGAACTCTGACATGCTTGACCTTCTTGATTGATCTTTTCTTTGTCTTTCTTGGTTTGGCTTGGATTGGAATGTTTAGATCAGGAAGTGGCATGTTATCCCAATCTATAGGTTCATCCTTGGGAATTATGGGTTCACCATGGAAATTCATGTCAGGATAATCCTCGAATTTAGCCTGGATGCATTTTAATTTTCTTAGACATCAAAATAAATTAAGAGTAATTAAGCATACCTAACTCACTTACCAACCTAGTAAAGGTGGATACATCAAGTGGCTTGGTAAAGATGCCTACAAGTTATTTTTTACTTGGAATAAAATGAAGTTCCACAGTACCATTCATGACATGCTCTCTAATAAAATGGTACTTGATGTCAATGTGCTTGGTCCTTAAATGTTGTACTAGATTTTCAGTGATTGCAATGGCACTTGTGTTATCACAGAAAATAGGAATCTTATTCACCTGTAGACCATAGTCCAATAGTTGATTTTTCATCCATAAAATTTGTGCACAACAACTACCAGCATCAATATATTTAGTCTCAGCTGTAGAAGTAGAGACTGAATTTTACTTTTTACTGAACCAGGATACTAGCTTATTTCCTAGAAATTGACAGTTCCTGTTGTACTTTTTCTATCAATTTTACAACCTGCATAATCTGCATCTGAATAACCAGTTAGATCAAAACCAGAATCTCTAGGATACCAAATGCCAAGTTTTGATGTTCCTTTGAGATATTTTAAAAATTCTCTTAATAACTATTAAATGAGATTCTCTCGGATCAGCCTGAAATCTAGCACAAAGACAAGTAGCAAATATTATATCTGGCCTAATGGCTGTTAAATATAAAAGTGAACCAACCATTCCTCTATAAATTGAAATATCCACAGACTTTTTAGTAGTGTTTACTTCAAGTTTAGTTGTAGTGGCCATGGGAGTTTTTGCAGATGTGCAATCCATTAAGTCGAACTTCTTTAAGAGATCATAAATATATTTGGTTTGACTAATGAATATTCTATCACTAACTTTTTTAACTTGTAAACCAAGAAAGTAGGTTAATTCTCCCATCATGCTAATTTCATATTTACTTTGCATCAATTTGGCAAACCTTTTGCAAAGTTTTTCATCTGTAGAGTCAAATATTAAATATCATCTACATAAATTTGAACAAGTATACTAGAGCCATTAACATTCCTAAAGAATAAATTTTTGTCAACAGTACCTCTTGTGAAATGATTTTCTAAGAGAAACTTTGACAAGGTATCATACCAGGCTCTAGGTTTTTGCTTCAGTCCATAAAGTGCTTTCAAAAGATAGTAGACATATTCTAGAAAATTTGGATCTTCAAAACTAGGAGGCTGACTGACATAGACTTCCTCCTCCAAATCTCCATTCAGAAAAGGCACTTTTGACATCCATTTGATAGACCTTGAAATTGGCATGGGCTGCATAGGCTAAGAAGATTCTGATGGCTTCAAGTCTTGCAACAGGAGCAAAAGTCTTATCAAAATATATTCCTTCTTGTTGACAGTAGCCCTTAGCAACCAATCTAGCTTTGTTCCTGACCACTATGCCATTTTCATCCATCTTATTTCTGATTACCCACTTGGTGTCAATAGAATTCTTTCCTTTAGGCTTGGGTGCCAGCTTCCAAACTTTATTCCTCTCAAATTGGTTTAGATCCTCCTGCATAGCTAAAACCCAATCAGGATCCAACAGAGCTTCCTCTACCTTTTTAGGTTCTTCCTGAGATTGAAAGCTGTTATATAGACATTCTTCTTGAGTTGCTTTCCATGTTTGCACCCTTGAAGATACATCACCAATGATTAGTTCAAATGGGTGATCTCTAGTCCATTTTCTATATTGAGGTAGATTAGCTCTAGATGAAGAGGCCTCACAGTTATCTAGATGAGTGGCTGAGTTATGATTAGAAGAAACTCCCCCCTAGTTTGTGGATCTTTGACTTTCATCATTACTCTCATCACAAATCATCTCAACATTATCAAATTTGAGGCTTTCATGGAAACCTCCATCTTGTAGTCCTTCGATCTTTTATCATCAAACACAACATGTACAGATTCCATAAACATGTTAGTTCTGAGATTGTAGACTCTGTATATAACGACTCGTATATTTTGTATTATTTTAAGAGTGTAATTAGTGAATAATTAATTAAATAAAATATGTGTATCAATTTTGATAACCGTGTGTTGTTTACTATTAGTTACTTGTGAATTATGGTGTACATGGTTTATTTGTGTAATTAATTATTGAGTTATATTAATTTGTTTTCACTTTTAAAAGTGAATTTAATGAAAATTTATTTACATTAATGTTTGGAATTGATAGGGATAAATAAATCCTGATTGTGTAATTAAATATTACATAAATTATACAAGGTGTGGGCTGCTAGGCCCAATAAGAAGATGTATGATATTCAGACCAGAAAGGTTAACACGTTGATCAGGCCTGATGGACCAGATCAGGCCTGATGGAACAAAGAAGGCCCAAAACCCTGATTATTTATTAATTTCATAATTAATAAATAAGGGAGAAAAACAGCTATTAAGATAAGTCCTAGTGGGGATATAAATCCTTGTAGATTGGCCTCCAAGGAACCTCATGGGATAAGGAATCAACTTCCTACTCCCTAGGACTCCTAAGTCTATCCTAATTCAGAGACTTGACCATCAAGTCTCCTATACCTAGTCCAATTCAAGGACTCCCACATCTATATAAGGGGCCTCACCCCACAAATCAGAACTACGTTTTTTGACTTGATCCTTGGCAATCAGCAAGGTACATAGGCATCTTGTTAAGGCAGATTGAGTCACGAAACACAAGAGCAGTCAAATCAAGCCTTGAAGCTCACGTTCCTTAGTAATAAATACATCAATTATATACATTAGTTTTTAATCCATAACATTTGGCGCCGTCTGTGGGAAGGTACAACAACAACCATGGCGAGAACACGGAGAACAATTAGAGCTCTGGAGGAAGGAACACCATCGGGGACAGCCCAAGTAATTTCGTCAACCGTGGAGATACCCCTCACTCAACTTATGCATCTACTCAAGGGGAAGCCCAGATAGGGGCAACTCAACCTCAGCCACAAGGGACTATTCCACCGGCTATTCAAGGTATGAATCCTCAAGTTCAACAAGTACATGTACCTGTGAATTCTCGACCCGTCGGGTATGAATATTCAACCGTCATTACTACTAACCCCCCTTATGGGATGCCCCTTTACCTCGAGGTTGGAGGAAGTGGACATGCTGGGCGAAGTGAAGCACGTAGGTAATCGCCCCCCTACATACGAGGTTTGGCTCCTATCCCCGAGGATCGGGAATTTTCTGGTCCTTACACTGAGAGAGACTCCGAATCTTCGGATGATGAAGTGGCCCCAAGAAAGAGGCGTGCTGGCAAAGAGCCGATGGCTGATGGAAGCCAACACCCTTAAAGCACCCAAGGGGCGAATCCCCAAGAAGTGCAGGAAAGGATCAGGGCTCATGAGGCTGAGATTCAAAGGCTGAGGCGCAACTTGGAGGCGCACCAGACTACCAGACCCCAAGCACCTCCTAGAGGGAGAGATCCTCCTCCCATCATAGACCTGGACAGTCCAGTGCAGAGAAGGGTTGTTATCGCAAGGGCTGATCCAAGCAATCTTCTTCCCCTTGGAGATCCCGATGATCCTACTCCACCCTTCACTGAAGGAATAATAAATACCCATATCTCAAGGAAGTTCAAGATGCCAACTATCAAAGCTTATGATGGCACGGGAGATCCCGCTAATCATGTTAGGACATTCTCTAATGCACTGCTGTTGCAGCCCGTGAATGATGTTATAAAGTGTCGGGCCTTCCCTCAAACCCTGTCGGGTATGGCTCAAAGGTGGTACAGTCGCTTTCCCCCAAACTCTATTGGGTCGTTCAGAGAATTAAGCCAGGCTTTTATTAAGCAATTCATCAGTGGGAGAGTTCATGAGAAAAGTTCTGCATCTCTTATGAGCATTGTGCAGGGGACAAAGGAATCCTTGATAGATTACCTGAATCGTTTCACAAAGGAGGCTTTAAAAGTCCCAAACCTTGATGATAAGGTAGCCATGATAGAACTGCAACAAGGAACTAGGGATGAGTTTTTTAAGATGTCCTTGGCCAAACGCCCCCCTGAAAGGATGTTGCAGCTCCAGGAGAGGGCAGGGAAGTATATCAAAGTCGAAGAAAGCATGAGGAAGACCGTAGTGAGTAATGAGCCCGCTGTAGGCAAGAAGCGGAAGACTGATTCGGAGTATATCGCTAAGGACAAGTATCCTAGAACCGAGCAAAACCCTGATTCAACCCCCAAGAAGGGAGGACCTGGGCAAAAGTTCACCGAATACGCTAAGCTGAATGCTCCTAGAAGCCAGATCTTGATAGAAATCGAGAAAGATCGAGATATTCGTTGGCCTAAGCCCCTGAAGGTTGACCCTGCCAAGCTAGATAAGAGCAAGTATTGCAGATTTCACAAAGATGTTGGTCACGACACCGATGAGTGTAGGCAGCTGAAAGATGAAATTGAGTTCCTCATTCGAAAAGGAAGATTGAACAAATACACTGGAGAATGAGGGGACATGAATAATAATGGAAGGAAGAACTTTGAAGATCATAGGAGGGACCAAGACGATCAAAGGCGAAACCCCCACCTAGAGGACCAGTTATAAACACAATTTATGGAGGGCCGTGACCTCGAGGGCCTGTGATAAACACGATCTTTGGAGGTCCAACTGCTGCTGGATTATCCAAAAATTTCAGAAAGGCATATACTAGAGAGGTTATGCATATTGTTGGAGAAGCCCCGAAAAGGGCCAAGATAGAAGTAACATTGGCTTTTGATGATTCTGACCTAGAGGGTGTGAAGTTTCCTCATGACGACCCGCTGGTCATAACACCGGTAATAGGAAATAGCCCGGTCAAGAGGGTCCTTGTGGATAATGGTGCTTCAGTGGATATCTTGCTCCATGACGCCTTTCTAAGGATGGGGTATAACGACTCACAGTTGACACCAACCGACATGCCGATATATGGATTTGTAGGAGTAAAATGTCCTGTGGAAGGGATAATCAAGTTGCCAACCACCATAGGTACGGAACCAAGGCAAGGAACGCAGATGTTGGACTTCGTGGTGGTAAAACCTAGTTCAACCTATAATGCTATCATGGGAAGAACAGGGATACATGCCTTCAAGGCAGTCCCTTCTTCCTACCATTCAGTCATGAAGTTTCCCACCCGGAACGGGATTGGAGAAGAGAGAGGAGATCAAAAAATGGCTAGAAGCTGTTATATGGCCTCTTTGAGGGCAGATGGAGTCGGGGGGCAGGTTCTTCCTATTGAAGATATGGATGTCCGAGAAAATGATGAGAAGAGAGGAAAGCCAGCAAAAGACTTGGTTTCGATTCCTTTAGACCCCGAGAATCCTGAGAGGATGACTTTCATTGGAGCCACATTAGAGGAGCCCCTTAGAGGGAAGTTGGTGAAATTTTTGAAAGAAAATAGTGATGTGTTTGCACGGTCAGCAGCTGATATGCCAGGCATAGACCCGGAGCTGATTACTCACAAGTTAAATGTGGATCCAAGCCGGAAGACAGTGAAACAAAAGAAAAGAAACTTTGCCCCGGAAAGACAAGAGGCTATAAAACAGGAAGTAGAAAAGCTCTTAGAGGCTGGTTTCATTGAGGAGATTCAATTTCCGGAATGGTTAGCAAACCCTATAATGGTGAAGAAGGCTAATGGAAAGTGGAGGATGTGTATAGACTTCACTGATCTGGATGATGCATGCCCTAAAGACTGTTTTCCGTTGCCAAGGATTGATACTTTGATTGATGCAACTGCTGGTCATGAGATGCTGAGTTTCATGGATGGATTTAGCGGATACAATCAGATTAAGATGCACAAGGATGACATTCCAAAGGTATAATTCATCACTGACTTTGGTGTTTATTGTTATCTTGTTATGGCATTTGGTCTTAAGAATGCAGGAGCCACCTATCAAAGGTTGGTATATAAAATTTTTAAGGATCTTATTGGTAAGACTATGGAAGCTTTTGAGGTCCTGAGGTACCACAAGATGATGTTAAATCCTATAAAATGTGCTTTCGGAGTAGGATCTAGAAATTTTTTGGGATTGATGGTCTCCAAGAGAGGGATAGAGGCTAACCCCGATAAAATAAAGGCAATCCTGGACATGGAACTACCAAAAACTGTCAAGGATGTTTAAAAGCTCTTAGGAAGGGTTGTTGCGCTAGGACCATTCATCTCCAAGTCAGGAGACAAGTGCTTGTCATTCTTAAAGTCACTAAAGAACATTAAGGACTTTGTATGGAATGAGGAAAACCAGAAGGCATTCGAAGAGTTAAAGAAGTATATGGCCCAGGCCCCGTTGTTGTCCAAGCCAGCTTTGAATGAAGTTTTATTCTTGTACTTAGCCGTTTCAGAAAGTGCTTTGAGCGCTGTGTTGGTTAAGGAGGAATTGAAAATCCAGAAACCCGTATACTATGTCAGCAAAATTCTACATGATGCTGAGTTGAATTATTCAACTATTGAGAAATTTGCTCTAGCCTTGGTAATGGCTTCGAAAAAGCTGCGTCCTTACTTTCAGGCTCATCAGATGGAGGTGCTAACAAATCAGCCCCTGAGAAATATCATTCACAGTCCCAAGGCAAGTGGGAGATTGATTAAGTGGGCAATAGAGCTGGGAGAGTTCGATCTCAAGTATAAGCCATGAACGGCAATAAAAGCCCAGGCACTAGCTGACTTCGTGGTGGAGTGTACCATACCCAACCAGGAAGTGGGGGGGCAGAAAGATACCATACCTCAAGACAAGGGAGTCGATAATGGGGACAAAGAGAAGGATGATAAGGAGAAAGAATATTGGGTTCTCTATTTTGATGGAGCATCAAAAACAAACTCCAGTGGAGCATGATTGGTTTTACAAAGCCCTGATGGGTTCTTAATTGAGTATGCTATGAAGCTAGACTTCCCAACCACAAACAATGAAGTAGAATATGAAGCTCTGATAGCTGGTCTTGGCCTAGCTGGAACACTTAGAGTCAAAAACTTAAAGGTCTGTGGAGACTCGAAGCTGATCATATCCCAGGTAAAGGGAGAATTTGAGGCAAGGGATGATACGATGGCTAAGTATGTCCGCCTAGTAAGGGCTGTGATGACCCAATTTAATGAATGCCATGTTGAGCACATTCCAAGGGAGGAAAATGCTAAGGCAGATGCATTATCAAAGTTTGCTTCATCCGAGATAGAAGAAAGTTCAGGAAGTGCGTACTTCCGTGTTTTGAAGACACGAAGCATAGATGTTAAGCTTGTGGCTCCTATAGGCCTGAGGACGTCATGGATTGATCCCATTAAGGCTCACATTCAAACCGGTTGGTTGCCAAGTGATGCAACTGAAGCACGAAAGTTAGCTGTTCGGGCACTAAGGTACTCTTTGATAGATGGGATTCTGTATAAAAGATCTTTCGTGGTTCCTTACTTAAGGTGTCTCAGGCCCGATGAGGCACGTTTGGCTCTTGAAGAAGTGCATGAAGGTATTTGTGGGCAACACTTGGGGGGCAGGGCCTTGGCTCATAAGATAACCCATTTAGGCTTTTATTGGCCAGAAATGATGGCTGATGCCAAAGAATATGTGAAGAAGTGTGACCGCTGTCAGAAGCATGCACCCGTTGTTAGACAACCCCCGAGATGCTGACCTCTATCAACTCGCCCATCCCCTTTGCTATGTGGGGAATGGATATTCTGGGGCCTTTCCCCATGGCCAAGGCACAAAGAAAGTTTCTGATTGTAGCCATTGATTATTTCACCAAGTGGATTGAAGCCAAACCCTTGGCCAAAATCACAACTAAGCAGGTTGCACAATTCCTGTGGGAAAATATTATGTGCCGGTATGGAATTCCCCGTATCCTAGTCACCGACAACGGAACACAATTCAACAATGAGGAATTCAAGAAGTACTGTGAAGAAAATGAAATTGAGTTACGGTTCACCTCTGTGGCTCACCCATAAGCCAATGGGCAAGCGGAGGTAGCAAATCGAATAATCCTGGATGGACTAAAGAAGAGGATCGAGAAATCAAGAAATAATTGGGTGGATGAGATACTTCCAATATTATGGGCCTATAGGACTGCCTGTAGAGTCATGACTGGAGCAACTCCCTTCATGTTGGCATATGGGGCAGAAGGAGTTGTTCCCGTGGAGATATCACATTCCTCTCCAAGGATTCAAGCTTTCAATGCTGGGGAAAATGAGGAAGGAAAAAGGTTGGCTCTGGACTTAATTGATGAAGTGCGAGATGAGGCACATGTAAAGATAGTAGAATATCAGAAAAAGGCTTGATTCTACTACAACCTAAGGGTTAAGGAAAGGTTTTTTAAACAAGGTGACCTAGTCTTGAGGAAGATAGAAGCGTCTGGTGTAGGATAGAAAGGGAAGCTTGCCCTGAATTGGGAAGGGCCGTACAGAGTCAAGAGCGTTCAAGGTAGAGGAACCTACAATCTAGAGACCATGGATGGTTTTGAAGTCCCGAGAACTTGGCATGCACAAAACCTGAAGGTTTACTATGTGTAGGGCAATTGGATACGATTCTCACTTGTCAAGATGGCGAGTAGGTTGAAAAGCACCTTGAAGCTTTTCTTGCTTAGGATTTATATGTTCTAGTTTTATTTTGAAGTTTATTAAGACTTGTGTAAGGGATGAATCCCAAACAATTTATGGAAATTTATGAAGTTTTCAAAATATGTTTGAATGCAAGACAAGGAAAACCAAATGTGTGAAATGCAAGCGTAAAATGTGATAAATAAAGTAGATCGGATAAATACTACAAGAGTTCGATAAATAAAGTCTCGAAAATAAGATAAAGAAAACAAGCCACGCAGGGCTGGAAAAGCTCTAAGGAGCTGAGGCGCCCTCGGCATCCATATCATCGTCCCTTCCGCTCTCGCTAGATGTCTCTGTCGTCTCGGAGGAGGAGGAAGAGCTATCATCCTCAGCAGGCCTGGAAGAAGACTCGGGAGGAGGAAGGAGCGGATCCTGAGGAACATGATCTGAGACAACTACTCGGGTAGGAAACCTCTGTAGCAAAGCCTCGTCATCAGTGCAGACATAATTTGCCGGGTTAATATCAGGACAAGCCTCGTTCACGGTCCCAAGGGCCGTGTCCCAACCAGTCTTAAAAAACCCGGGAAAGACTGAGTCATCCCTAATCCTCATGGACTGGGCAAACTCCTCCGAGTCCAGGTTGTTATCTATAGCTTTGTCCTTCTCCGCCCGAAGTACCACCAGTTCGGCGTTAGACTCCCCGGGTTCTTCCTCCTTGCGCTTGAACTTCTTCTCTAGAGTAGCATACTTCTTCTACTGCCTCCTGAGGGCATTGTCGGCCTTGTCCGAAGCCCGCTTCCACGACTCGGTCTGTCTCACAGCACCTTGGAAGTAGGCGTTAGACTGAAACAAAACAATTAACAAAGTATAAGGCAAGAAAATGCTACAAGTAAAAAAAAAGATAAGTCCAAAAAGTTGAGAAGAGAGGTATACCGAAGCCAGAGACTGAGCTCCCATGAGCTTTATGCTCTCAAGGTCAGGGATGGCCACTACATCAGTAAAATCCTTTGGAGTCACGCCATAGTATGACCAATCCCAGGCATGCTTCGTGGATCCAACCACGCTATCCCCTCGGCGGAACCCCCAGAGAGGCTGGAAGGCGCCTGTAGCAGCAGCAGTGATAGGAGCACCGTGGCCCTCAGCTCCCTCAGTTGAAGCCTCCCCATAGGCTCCTTGTGTTTCCTCAAGAAGCTAGGCTCCGTGGCCTTTCCTCGAGTGTTCAGGCCTGCAAGGCGAGCTTTTTTCATCCTAGCAGTCTCTTCAACGGGAGGTACATTTTCCTCATTGATCTCCTTAGCAGCTGCAAAACAAGGCAAAAAACAAAATATGTGGTGTTAATAATGCATGAAATGAAATAAAGTTGAGAAGGGAAGAAAAATACCCTATTGAGAAACAGAGGATAGTCCCACGTGAATGAAGGAGAACTCCTCTAAGAGAGTCCAGCTGGTAGTAGTGCCGTCATCCTGAGTAAGCCCATTATAAATAATAGTTTCCTCGGGAGTTAAGTGAATGGATTTGAGGCTACCATCACTAACCTTCCCGAAGGAAGATCGGAAGAGTGTGCCCCAGTCACCATTCTCCCAACGTAACCCAACAAAACTATTCCTCCAATTTTGATTGTTATCGGGAATGGAGGCGCTGTTAAAGATATGTTTACTTTTGGGCCTTTGCTTAACATAGACCCAACCGCAAATACTGGAAGAGCTATTATAGCACTGAAAGACCTTCCTAAAAATAGCTACAGAAAGGGGAAAACCCTCCCTAAGGCAGCAGACCATAAAACATAAAATGTTCCTCCAAGCGTTTGGAGGAAGCTGACATGGGTTGATTTGTAAATCAGCTAAAAGACGAGGAATGAAAGGATGGAAAGGAAACCTAAGCCCAGCATTAAGGGCATCTGTATAAATAAAAAGAGTGTCGGGTTTCCAGTGGCAAGTACGGTCACCAACAGAAACTGGAACTAATCTAAGAGGAGGAAGGACATTATAACGTGCATTTAGTTTATCGAAATCAATGTTGTGCCAAGTGTTACAACGATTAAAAGAATTGAGATGTGCAGTAGAGGGATATTCATCCCCCCTAGTGTTAATCATATCGATTAAAGACATGTACGAAGAACGGATCACGATATCCTTACCTCATTTTGAAGCCGAGGCTATCTTCGCCGCTCTCTCGGAATTCTTGTCAGCCATTAGTGAAGCCTAGAAAACCTGAAAGTCTTGAAGGGAGGAATGGCCAAAAAACTAAAGGAAGAGAAGTGTGAAGAGGGAGAAATTTGTAGGATGAGTGGAGAAGTGAAATGAGAGGTGTGAGGAATCACACTCTCATCCCACCTTTATATAGCCAAGAAGAAGGGGATTTGGGCCTTGAAAAGCCCATTTGGGCCCAAAAATAAGAAGGTTCTGGAATTATCCAGGAAAGTCCTGGAAAAATCAAGAGGAAAATCTGAAATTTTTGAAGATTCTGGAAGAATCCAGAAAAACCTTAGAATAGTTTGGAATTTGGGCTCAGAAATGAGGCCCAATTCTAGAAAAATCCTGAAAAACCCAAGGCCCAGTACCAAAGCCCAAATACAAAAAGCCCTGTTTGAGGCCCAAAGGATTTTTAAGAAAAGCCAAGTCTTCCGGCCCAGGATTAATAAAATCAATGGGCCCAAAGGTCAGCCCAATGAAACTAGCCCAGAAAAGGGCCCAATTAGTTTAAAAATACAAAGCCCAGTTAGGGGCCTAAGTGTTTAAAAAGCCCAGCCTGATCCAATAAAATAAAAGGACACAAATACAAAAGCCCAGGCAAAAAGGCCCAAGGATAAGGCCCAATATGTTGGAATAGTGTTAAAATAGGCCCGTGAGCCAAAGCCCAGTTGAAAGAAAAAATGGGCTCAAGAAAGGCCCAAAGTTAAGACATCAACCCAGAAAGTTAATGGATCAAAAATTATAAAGAAGGAGCCTGACCCAATTCGATCAGGACTTGCACCAAGATCCTAGTCGAATGCATTGAGGTCGAATTTCCTTCGACCAAGGCTGAAAAAAGGGCTATTTCGGTCAAGAGAAGGATTCTGACCAAAATTTCCTGGTCGAAAAGGGAAATGACTGTTTCATTCGACCAGAATGCCAGAACAATTTTAGACATTTTTTCTTGACCCTGTCGACCAGGAAGCAGGGTAAAATCCTGGTCGAATGGACCCTGCCCGAATTTACGTCGACCTGGGCAACAAAAGATGGTTAATTCGGTCAAAAAACAAGAATCCTGACCGAAAGGGAAGAAAATCCTAGTCGAAAAAATCCTGCTCGAAATATACAAAAAAAATAAAAATATAATATATGTGAAAATCCTGGACGAAATTCGACTAGGATTCTTGCTCGAAAGGATTCTCCCCGAAATACTGTCGACCAGGACACAAAGAAGGGTAATTCGACCAGGATCCTGGTCGAATAGGATTCCTGGTCGAAATCTGTATTAAAAAAAAAAGAAAAAAGAAAAAAGGAAGAAAAAGAAGGGAAAATTCCTTGAAATATTTTTTGAAAAATGTTAGTATTTTCAGAAATAAGGAATAAATCCAGAAAATTAAGAATTAAATCCCGAAATTAAAGGAAAAATCCAGAAAATTAAGGAAAATCCCAGAAATTAAGGGAAAAATCCAGAAAATTAAAGATAAATCCCAGAAATTAAAGGAAAAATCCAGCAAATTAAGGATAAATCCCAGAAATTAAGGGAAATTAAAGAAAAATCCCAGAATAAAGGGAAAAAGTGCTAGAAATTAAGGAAAAATCCTAGAATTAAAGGAAAAATTCCTGAAAATTAAGATAATTCCTGAATAAAAGGAATAAAAGTAAATCGTTGTAAATGTGTAGGTCGCTCCACACTTTACGCAAAAACAAAACCCTGTAAGGGTACGAATAGACTTAACTTCTGCGAAACCTAGTCAATGTCTCCCAAAGGTTGGGGGCAAATGATAGGGATAAATAAATCCTGATTGTGCAATTAAATATTACATAAATTATACGAGGTGTGGGCTGCTAGGCCCAATAAGAAGATGTATGATATTCAGACCAGAAAGGTTAACACGTTGATCAGGCCTGATGGATCAGAGCAGGCCTGATGGAACAAAGAAGGCCCAAAACCCTGATTATTTATTAATTTCGTAATTAATAAATAAGGGAGAAAAACAGCTATTAAGATAAGTCCTAGTGGGGATATAAATCCTTGTAGATTGGCCTCCAAAGAACCTCATGGGATAAGGAATCAGCTTCCTACTCCCTAGGACTCCTAAGTCTATCCTAATTCAGAGACTTGACCATCAAGTCTCCTATACCAAGTCCAATTCAAGGACTCCCACATCTATATAAGGGGCCTCACCCCACAAATCAGAACTATATTTTTTGACTTGATCATTGGCAATCAGCAAGGTACGTAGGGATCTTGTTAAGGCAGATTGAGTCACGAAATACAAGAGCAGTCAAATCGAGACTAGAAGTTCACGTTCCTTAGTAATAAATACAGCAATTATATATATTAGTTTTTAATCCATAACAGGAATGTATCTAAAATTGTTTTTATGATCTTATAATTTCAATATTTATTTTTAGGATTTTATAAAATTTAGAAATCAATATTACATTAATTATTTAGCCCTGAATGATTTTCTGATTGTATTTTATTGTAAATTTGATATTAAAATCAGAAATGTTTTAAAAATTACGAAATTCATATTTGATTAAGTTTGGGATATTTTGGGAATTTTAAAATTATTTTGAAAATTTTTGGGATAAATTTAACTGCGCGTTGATTCGTTTAATCGTTATAAGCAGGTATAAATCGCGTTTCAAAAATTGTCCTAAAATTCTGAAATTTATGTATTATTAACTTCGGGATATTTATAAAATTTAGAAATGGTTTTTACTATATTTTAATGAATTATTATTCGCAGTATTATGCGTTATATGCTAAAAACAATTAGGATTCGGGTTTGCGGTCATAAAAAAAAACAACATGTGTCCTACTAATTGGACATGTGGCTTGAAATTGAGCAACACAACAACTTTACATCTTGTACTCATCTGTAAAATAAAATTGATCTCTTCCCAGATTCTCTCTCTCGATTGTTAATATCTCGATCATCTCCCTTCTCTCAATCCTCTGTTCTCGTTTTTCTTTTCCGGTTTACCCACTTCTCCGATAAGCTCCGGCCACTGTATAGTTCCGGTTGACTACTTCGATTTCGTTTTTGTTGGATTGGATAAGTGTATATACGCGGATAATATGTGTATATCTGTATTTGCAGTCGATTTGTGGGGTTATGTGCCGCCTGTGTCTTCTGAGTCGCCGCCCTTCTCGATTTTTCTGATGAAGTGGTGGCGCGTGGATGCGTGTATATTGCGTGTGTGTATTGTTTTTGCAATCTGGTGATTGTTTCCATCCCTGGTTCTATGTTATTCCTGGTTTTCGTTCTTGTTTCGGCCACCCGTGCGCGTGCGTGTGGTGGTATTTCTCTGATTGTTTTGTTACTGCGATGAATATTTGAATGCATTTAATTAATTATTTAAAATGAAAAAAATATTATTCGTGCAGGGATAATTGCAACTAAATCGGTAAAATTCATTGTGGATCGTGATGATTATACTAAGTCCTATAATTATAAAACAATATTTAATATTTAATTCGTAAAATTATTTTCGAAGTGTAAATAGTCAGATATAATTGTTAAGGTCTGAATTAGAATTACGAATTTGCGTAGTCGGGTTGTAATTGATTAATTACGATTGTTGGTTGTTGAGAGGTCGATTTATGTTTCGACGGGTAGTTCGATAAACAAAGGAGATGCTGCCCGATTTCTGGGAAATCAAATTACGGAAATACGGGAGCGTATCCAGTAATTATTAGGACATCGAGCGAATATATAAATACATATGTATTTTATACGAAAATTGATTGTATGTTGTGGTGAAATATTTTGTCAAAACCAATAACCCTAATTTTGTAGAATGACGAGTATACTTATTTTCTGAAAACGAACACGAACCGATTTTCGAGAACATGAAGCCTAGCTGATACATGTATTACAATAATGCGTATATTACGAGTCGGGTTTTGTTAACGTACGGGTAGATTGTTAGCGAGGATATGTCAAGCATAATCGAATGTCTAAATTAGGGTATTTCGACTCTGTAGGTTATAGTCGGAAGGCCCGAGAGTTGACGTTGGACTAAAGATAATCTATATAACACCCTCCAAATCCGGGGTATAGATTTGGGGCATTATTAACAACAATTACCAACTATACCTGCACAAGCGAAATATTAATATAATAATTACCCCGAACTATCACTACTCAGGATCTTTTAAGGGTTGAGTTTGGAAACAAGAATCATGCACTACACTTTATTACAAACCCAACTAAATAAAACCTGTCTCAAGAACTCTCTTTATTACAAAACTTTATTCTATCTACAGTTTCACTACGCAATCTTTTATTCAAACTACGCAAAACTTTTATTCAACCCAAAATTACTACTTATCCTGCTACACCTGATCTGGCAATTCAAAGCTCTCTTCGGGAATAGGAAGGAACACTCTTGGTATAAGAGGGTCCCTCTGCTTGACTCGCTTCTTGACTATGCGGGTCCTGATGGGTTTCATTCTCTACCTTAACTGTAAAACAATAGGAGTGACAATAAAAGAAATGAGCCAAAATTGCTCAACAAGCCTGCAACAATTTATATATATATATTATAAAGAGAGAGAAATAAAGAGAAATAAATGAACCAATAAGCTGCTGGTTTGAACAACCATCTGTATCTGTATATGATAATAATTTGCCAATGATGGCGAGTGCCAAATGAACAAGACTGGAAACAAGAACCAACATATGCACTATAATCTGCTGATCAGTCAGAATATAGTGCGTATCTATACCCAACTGCATAGACCCAACCAACATAAGGAGTACTCAGGCAACTATGGCCTATTAATTAATGGTCTGGGAAAAACCCAGCCTTTATAGTAACCATCCAGTCCAAGGCTGAGCATCCGGAACAATCGGTATGCTATTGATATATCCCAACACCAGGATATACCAGAATATATGTAGGGTAAAGGAATTGAAATATGAACAGGGAATTCAATAAATTGGGTAAATCAAGAATTGAAATGAAATGGAACAAGTGATAATAAATGGGTAACAGTGTATATGAACAATAATTATCAAAGAGAATTGATACGATAGAAAGGAAATATAAATCACTATTCTGAATTTAGAATAGGGGAAAAACTTGCCTTGCGCGTACTTAACCTGGTTTAACTTACTGCCTTCTGACCCTAGCTTGCTCTGCCTTGCTAACACTGAACAAATCATGGAAAGATAGGTGTTTAGATAATTTACTACATACGTGTATCTTTAATTGATATCACGCAACCTTATCAGTCTACCCATGCGTTTCTATCTGACTCGCATATATATACATATATTTACACAACACATTTATGCACATAATCACATATAACACGTAACACGTAAAGCACACAATTAATTTCTAGATTTATAATTATTTTTAGAATCAATTCTAGGCTTATACCTGCATTACTAGTCTTATCTGATTTTATTATAATTTTTCGGGATTTATTCGGCTCAATTATATCCCTACTAGGACCTACGAACTATCAGTTATCACCAAACCACTCTTTTTCAGAAGAAATTATAACTTACAACTATTTTTATTGGATTCGTCTCATTTTTCTGAGTCTAGGGGTCTTCGTTTCACTTAAATCGGACTAACGGTTGAATTGTTATGAATTAAACACTGATAATTCAATTTATTATTCCAGATAGATAATTATTACACCCTTTTAAATCCTAAAATAATTTTTACATAATTATTTAAGAAAAATCAAAGTCAAAAATAATTTTTTTTATAATTTTTGGAGTTAAAATGAAGAAGTTACGATTTATTGAAAATTATGTGATTAATTATCGAAATAATTAATCACTTTTTAAATATTGAATAAATAAATAACTAATAAATAATTAATAATTGCTTATTTAATAATCTAAAATAATAAATCTCTAATTATCAGGATTAATCCCAATTTATTATAATATTTATAACTTATCTATATTTATTCGATTAGATCGATTATTTACAAATAATCGATCGATTCTATTAACGGATACGCTATTTATCGAATATCTACTATGTGCTCGAATTATAATCTAACTCAACGATTAATTACTCGTATAAATACGAGCTACTCGCAATCCTCACATAATTATCGAACTATTACATTATTACTGAAACTTATACGATTCGTTAATCACTTAATTATCGGTATTTAATTATACGATACAAATAATCACTGCAATATTATTCGAATAACTATCGCTCGAATAATAATTCTCATTATCGAATCATTACTCGTAATAATAATTAATTATCGAATTATTAATCATATTATTTAATTATTTTTAATCCTTATTTATTAATTAATTACCTAATTATTAATTAATTACCTAATTATTAATTAATTAGATAACTAATAAATAATTAGATAAATAATTAAATAATTAATTAAATAATTAAATTCGAATTTATAAATTAATAAAATAATTTAGAAATTAATAATACTATTTTTCAGAATATAAAACTAATTTTTAATTAATTATTAGAATTTTTAAAATCTGGTTTTGATTTACTAAAATATAAATAAATAATTAATAAATCAAAAACACAATTCAGGGAATTGGTTTCAGGTTTTGGGGATCAAACCCGGGTCGTTTCCAGGTTGCAAACCGGGTCGAACCCGGGTCGCGAAGAACGCTCCTGGCTGCCCAGAAACCCGACGCCGGCGGGGATTTTCCGGTGAAAATCCGGCGAACCAAAACAACGTCCAAACACCACGGTTCCAAGCTGGTTTTGCTTCGTTCTTCACCGAAAACACCACAGGGACGTCCTCCTCTTTCATTCGTCCTTCCTCCCCGTCGAACCAGACCGGCGAACACGAACGGCGGCGGCGTCGTCGTTTTCCGGCGATGCTAAAACGGACACCAAATCGAGTGAAACCGGTGCCAAACGACTCCCTATTCGACGATCTACATCCTCATGACAACGAAATCATCAAACAATCAACCAGAAACGAAACCCGAATTCAAGATTAAAACCCGAAAACACGAAATTAAAATCACTTAATCAAACAATAAAAATAGTTGCATAATCAGAAACTACGATTCACCAGCTTCAATTTGACTACTTACATGAACGATTTGGACTCAGGAATCACCTTCAAAATCGCGATTGATTATGCTGCCCTGTTCTTCACAGAAACCCTAACCCTAATTCCTTTTTCTTTTTTTCTTTTTATTTTCTGATTTTTAATTATAATTAACTGATTTAATTAATAGTAATTCAGGTATTTATATTTATGAAAATAATACCCCTAAGTAAAATTAAGGGTCTAATTACACTCCTAATAAAAATATTTGGCCCCAATTTTTATAATTTTTGGGTATTAATAATGAATTTTTAAATATCCAATAAATACAAAATAAATACTCAAAATTCCCAAAAATTGTGAAAAATACAAAAATACAAAGAAAAATGATATATGATAATTTCATAATCATATAAAAATAAAAATGTGATTTTTGTGGGGTTTTTGGTACCCGAAGGGGTCCGGAAAAGTCGTTTTTCGCGAAAAAGGTCAATTTGTAAAACGTCTAGGGGTTCAGAATAGCGATACGGTATAGGGCATTTTTGGCAAAATAGGGCCAATGATTTTGTTTGAAATACGGGCTTTTAAAACATAGTTTTGAGCTGTACAGGTTTTGATATAATATATATAACTGACGATAGAACGCTCAATAAATATCCAAAACACGTTTGGATCAAAATAACCAACACATAACACATAGCAGTTAGGGTTCAACGACTTAACACATTTAATCACATAATAATATACATAATTTATTATTATTATAATATAATACAAGCGTAATTCCTCGGTCGTTACATTCTCCCCCCCTTAACAAGATTCTGTCCTCAGAATCTAATTATGCAAATAACTGAGGATACTTTTCTAGCATTTCACTTTCAAGCTCCCAGGTTGATTCTTCAACCACTGGGTTTCTCCATAAAACTCTCACTAATGACACAGATTTATTTCTTAATACCCTCTCTTGCCTATCTAGAATTCTTATTGGCTGTTCTACATATGACAAATCTGCCTGAAGTTCTACTGGTTCATACTCTATTACATGCCTTGTATCAGGATTATACCTCTTAAGCATAGATACATGAAATACGTTGTGAATATGCTGCATATGGGTGGTAGAGCTAACTCGTACGCAACCTTCCCAATTTTCTTTAAAATCTCAAATGGTCCAACGTATCGTGGCTTCAATTTCCCTTTATTGTCAAATCTGGTCAATCCTTTCCATGGCGATATTTTGAGCAATACGTGTTCTCCTTCCTGATAGTCCATATCCTTCCTGGCTTGGTTTGCATATCTGCTTTGTCTGTTTTGTGCTGCCTCGATTCGTTTTCGAATAAGATTAATTTTTACTTTTGTCTGCTGAATTAATTCTGGACCCAAAATCTTGCGTTCTCCAACTTCATCCCAATGCACGGGTGATCTGCATTTCCTCCCATATAATGCTTCATACGGTGGCATTCCAATACTGGCGTGATAGCTATTATTATAAGAAAATTCCACTAGGAGTAAATGTTCATCCCAACTGCCTTCAAAATCGATCGCACAAACTCGTAGCATGTCTTCAATCGTTTGAATTGTCCTTTCACTTTGGCCGTCAGTTTGCGGATGATAAGCTGTACTCATATTCAACTTCGTTCCTAGACATTCTTGGAATTGTCTCCAAAATCTTGAATTGAAACGAGGATCTCGATCCGATACAATTGATACTGGTACTCCATGACGCATCACAATTTCTTTGAGATACATGTGTACTAATTTGTCGAGCGAAAATCTTTCATTAATTGGTAGAAAATGTGCCGACTTCGTAAGTCTATCAATGATTACCCATATCGCATCATGATTTGCCCTAGTCCTCGGTAGTCCTACCACAAAATCCATCGCTAGATGTTCCCATTTCCATTCTGGAATGTCTAATGGTTGCAATAACCCACTCGGACGTTGGTGTTCTGCTTTAACTCGCTGGCATGTGTAACATTTATTCACCCATTCTGCTATCTCCTTTTTCATATTCGGCCACCAAAAGTTTTCCTTCAAATCGCGATACATTTTCGTGCTTCCTGGATGAATGGAATACTTCGAATTGTGCGCATCTCGCATAATTTCTTCTTTTAATTCTGCCACGTTAGGGATCCAGATTCTTGACACAAAACGTAAAATTCCTTCATTATCTTTCTGAGTTGTAATCTCTTCTCCTGTTAAGTTGTCGTCTTGACTCATCACTTCTTCTTGACAACGGCGAATCTTTTCCAGCAATTCTGGTTGGAAAGTCATAGCGTAGATAGTTTCTGCAGATTCATTAGGAGTACGAATTTCGATTTCCAATTTTTCGAATTCCCTGGCCAATTCTTCGCATGAAGTCAACCGATTCAATCTTTCTTTTCTGCTTAGCGCATCTGCTACAACATTTGCTTTTCCTGGATGATAACTGATTGTAACATCGTAATCTTTAATCAATTCCAGCCATCGATGTTGTCGCATGTTTAGTTCCTTTTGCGTGAAAATATACTTCAGACTTTTATGATCCGTGTAGATTTCACATTTTTCACCGTACAGATAATGTCTCCAAAGCTTCAATGTAAAAACAATTGCTGCCAATTCCAGATCATGCGTAGGATATTTCTGTTCATGAGGTTTAAGTTGTCTCGACGCATATGCAATGACGTTACCATGTTGCATCAACACACATCCTAAACCACGATATGAAGCATCACTGTAAATAACAAAATTTCCTTGCTCGTCTGGCAGTACTAATACTGGTGCCGTCACCAACCGATTCTTCAACTCTTGAAAACTTTCTTCACACTTACTATTCTATTCGAACTTTTCACTTTGTCGAGTTAACTTGGTCAGCGGTGTAGC
This sequence comes from Apium graveolens, assembly GCF_009905375.1. NCBI lineage: Eukaryota > Viridiplantae > Streptophyta > Magnoliopsida > Apiales > Apiaceae > Apium > Apium graveolens. The sequence continues at coordinate 46,626,109 of NC_133655.1, read as the reverse complement.
TATCTTCGCAAAATCTTTGACAAATCTTCGATAATATCATGCCAAACCTAAGAAACTTTGAACCTCTGTCGGCGTCTTTGGTCTTTCCCAATTCAACACGGCTTCAATCTTTGCTGGATCAACTTGAATGCCTTCTCTGCGGATGATGTGCCCTAAAAACTGCACTTCTTTCAACCAAAATTCGCATTTGGAAAATTTTGCATAAAGCTGCTCCTTCCGTAATATTTCCAATGTCGTTCTTAATTGCGCTGCATGCTCTTCTTCCGTCTTTGAATAGATCAAAATGTCATCAATAAATATAATGATAAACTTATCCAAATACTTCTTGAATATTCGATTCATCAAATCCATAAACGCTGCAGGTGCATTCGTCAATCTAAAAGCCATCACAAGAAATTCATAGTGTCCGTACCTTATTCTAAACGCTGTCTTTGGAATATCTTCGGCCTTGATCTTTAACTGATGATAGCCTGATCGTAGATCGATTTTCGAAAACCATGCCGCTCCTTTTAGTTGATCAAATAAATCATCAATGCGAGGTAAAGGATATTTATTCTTGATAGTTAACTTGTTCAGCTCACGATAATCAATACACAGTCACATACTACCATCCTTCTTTTTTACGAACAATACTGGCGCACCCCATGGGGATACACTTGGCCTTATAATTCCTTTGTCAAGAAGTTCTTGCAACTGCTTTGCTAATTCCCTCATTTCAATAGGTGCCATTCGATATGGAGCTTTCGAAATTGGTTCAGTCCCTGGCGTCAAGTCAATAGTGAATTCGATTTCTCGATCTGGTGGAAGTCCTGGTAATTCGTCCGGAAAAACATCAAGAAATTCACAAACTACAGGAATATCTTCAATCTTCAAATTTCCCTTATCAACATCCCGTACATAGGCTAAATAAGCTTGACATCCTTGACGTAGCAATCTTCTCGTCTGCATTATTGATAGGAATTTCTGCTTTTGCTTCTCACCTTTAAATATTACCGTTTCATTTTCTTCAGTTTGCAATTTCACTCTCTTATTCGCACAGTCAATTTGAGCATTATTACTAGACAGCCAATCCATTCCTAAAATAATATCAAACTCCCCTAACCTAAAAGGTATCAAATCAACTGAAAAATGACATCTCCCTATCTCAATATCACAGCTCGGACATACTCGATCTACTGCAACCTGATCATTATTTGCTAATTTTATGACTAACACTTCATCCAACCACTGAATCTCACAATCTATCTTAGAGATAAAGGCTTCAGAAATAAAAGATCTAGTAGCTCCTGAATCAATCAATACTAAAGCATTTACGGAATTTACAGGGAGTGTACCTGCAACCACATTCGGACTCTGTACCGCTTCCTTCATTGATATGTTGAAAGTCCTTGCTCTGGGCTGATTTTGCTGTGGTAGTGGAGGTGGAGGTAATGCTAAAATTCTTGGAATACTGGCAGCCATTGCAATTCCTCTGCAGTCTTTGGCGATATGTCCTTTTCTCCCACAATGAAAACAAGTAACTTCTGCTTTTCCCATTGGACATTCTCCAGAATAGTGTCCCCTTTGCTTGCACTTGAAACACGTAACATTTAGCTTGTTGTAAACTCCTGTATGCTTTCTACCACACGTCTGCAATCAGGTATAGGCGGTCGAATAAGCCTTTGCTGAGTTGGGGCAGGTAGTCGATTACCCATCCTCTGGTTGTTTTGTTCTGGTCTCCTAAAGTTTACTTTTCCTTGAGCTTGAAATCCCGGCCTTTTGTTGAAACGATTCTGAAATTTCCCTGGTCCTTTCTCTTTCTGAGCTGCTTCGCTTTCTCCTTCAATAATCATAGCCTTCTGAACAACAGCCGTATAAGTTGTCAATTCAAACACAGCTACCCTGCTACGAATCCATGGTTTTAGTCCTTGCTGAAATCTCTTGGCCCGCTTCTCATCCGTATCCACCTGCTCTGGAACAAACCTTGCCAATTCAGTAAACTTAGTCTCATAATCCGCAACCGATAAGTTGTCTTGTTTCAGCTCCAGGAACTTGATCTCCATCTGGTTCTTCATAAAATGAGGAAAATATTTTTCCAAGAAAAGATCAGTGAATCTGTTCCAGGTCACCACACCTTCTTCCAAAGCTTTCTTCGATTCCCACCAGTAATTAGCTTCACCTTTTAGAAAATAGCTAGTGAAATCTGTCTTCTGCTCTTCCTCAACCTTTACCAACGAAAAAGCCTTTTCCATCTCTTTCAGCCAAGCTCTCGCTTTTGTAGGATCTGTGGAACCCATAAATTCCGGTGGCTTCACCGACTGAAATTGCTTGAAATTAGTCGTAGGTGCTGCTGGTGGTATTTGATGTCCTGGATGAGCGGCTTGCTATAACATCTGTTGCTGGAACTGCTGTTGCTGCTGTTGCATTTGTTGTTGCATCATCAACATCTGCTGTTGCATGAGATTAAACATCTGATCCATCTGTTTATTATTGTTTTGGCCCTCGGTGTTTCCATTCGATGAGTCGGGCTGCGCTTTTCTCTTAGGTGCCATTTTTCTGGTAAATAAATAATGGATCTTATTTAATAACAGTATATTAAACATATATTAAAACAGTCGATTTGAGAAAATAAAATAACTTATTAAATAACTGAATAGATAAAACAGTATGATATGTTTAAATTTTTTTTTTTTTTTTTTTTGTTTTACAACATGGTCGTGAATAAAACTACATTTGTAAATATGCAATGGTACTGAAATAAATGTAAATGCTTAAATGACTGGAAATAAAATAAAGAAAACGTGCAAAAGATTATCTCATATATATATATAGGTAGAACACCAGCTACAGGTGTCAGTGCTTGATACAAAACCCTATGATATAACAGTCGTACTGCTACTACTATCAGTCAGAGTCAGTAGCTACACTCATACAAACTAGTCATACAATACTATGCTGCCTCTATCTACAAAATATACATAATACAACTCATCGATCTGCTGGTCTCAAAATCCTGGTGGTACGTGGCTCAACTCCTCCTGCACTGCCTCTAGCACTGCCTCGGTAAGTCCCAATGCTCTGCGATATACTGTCTCCGCACTAAGATCCTGCTGTCTCAAATCAGTAAGCTGCTGCGAACTAACCCGGTGAATATGATGTAGTCTCTCTCTCAGTATATAATCCGGTCGTAATGCTCTGACAGGACCATCCGTCTGTGTCTCATACAATCCAAGGATCTCTCTACACTGATTCTGCCATCTAATCCTCTCCTCCCTCTCTGCCTGAAAGCGCTGGTAAGTCACGGTATGATGCTCATGAAGATCAGTGCTGGAACCTCGAGAAGGTAATGGTCCATCTACCACGATCTCATCCATAAACTCTGGCTGAGGAAACTGATACACTCCTGGAACAGGTGCATAAATGGCTAATGGGGCAGGAAATAAGACAGGCTGCTCCATAGGCGCATACACAGGCAGCTCTGCCTCTGGATCCATCGGTGGCATCTCTGGAATCTCGACTGGTGGCATAGGAATCTGAGGCTCTAAATCCTCCCACTGCGGAAGATCAACCATATCAGGAATATCAAACATCGGAAACTCTAATGGTGGAATATCTGGTATCTCTGGCTCAACGTATGGAAAATAATCTGCAAAACCTGGTACCTCCGGGGGAAGTGGTATCTCTGGTGCTGGCTCAGGTGGCAATGGAGGTAAGATCTGCTCTGACACTGGGGCTACTACCTGTGCATCCACTGGATCTGTCTCGGTCCTCTCCGTAGATGATGATAAAGAAGCCATCTAATATACATAAAAATAATAACACAAAAACAATCAAATCACAATCCTATAACTCATAACTTCTAATCACATAGACAAACAATCCTAACACTCTTATTCTCATCCTATCTTATTTTCCTATCTTATCTTAACCCTAACATTCTTGTTTTCCAAGGTCAATCATAAGCTCTGATGCCAACTATAATACCCTCCAAATCCGGGGTATAGATTTGGGGCATTATTAACAACAATTACCAACTATACCTGCACAAGCGGAATATTAATATAATAATTACCCCGAACTATCACTACTCAGGATCTTTTAAGGGTTGAGTTTGGAAACAACAATCATGCACTACACTTTATTACAAACCCAACTAAATAAAACCTGTCTCAAGAACTCTCTTTATTACAAAACTTTATTCTATCTACAGTTTCACTACGCAATCTTTTATTCAAACTACGCAAAACTTTTATTCAACCCAAAATTACTACTTATCCTGCTACACCTGATCTGGCAATTCAAAGCTCTCTTCGGGAATAGGAAGGAACACTCTTGGTATAAGAGGGTCCCGCTGCTTGACTCGCTTCTTGACTATGCGGGTCCTGATGGGTTTCATTCTCTACCTTAACTGTAAAACAATAGGAGTGACAATAAAAGAAATGAGCCAAAATTGCTCACCAAGCCTGCAACAATTTATATATATATATTATAAAGAGAGAGAAATAAAGAGAAATAAATGAACCAATAAGCTGCTGGTTTGAACAACCATCTGTATCTGTATATGATAATAATTTGCCAATGATGGCGAGTGCCAAATGAACAAGACTGGAAACAAGAACCAACATATGCACTATAATCTGCTGATCAGTCAGAATATAGTGCGTATCTATACCCAACTGCATAGACCCAACCAACATAAGGAGTACTCAGGCAACTATGGCCTATTAATTAATGGTCTGGGAAAAACCCAGCCTTTATAGTAACCATCCAGTCTAAGGCTGAGCATCCGGAACAATCGGTATGCTATTGATATATCCCAACACCAGGATATACCAGAATATATGTAGGGTAAAGGAATTGAAATATGAACAGGGAATTCAATAAATTGGGTAAATCAAGAATTGAAATGAAATGGAACAAGTGATAATAAATGGGTAACAGTGTATATGAACAATAATTATCAAAGAGAATTGATACGATAGAAAGGAAATATAAATCACTATTCTGAATTTAGAATAGGGGAAAAACTTGCCTTGCGCGTACTTAACCTGGTTTAACTTACTGCCTTCTGACCCTAGCTTGCTCTGCCTTGCTAACACTGAACAAATCATGGAAAGATAGGTGTTTAGATAATTTACTACATACGTGTATCTTTAATTGATATCACGCAACCTTATCAGTCTACCCATGCGTTTCTATCTGACTCGCATATATATACATATATTTACACAACACATTTATGCACATAATCACATATAACACGTAACACGTAAAGCACACAATTAATTTCTAGATTTATAATTATTTTTAGAATCAATTCTAGGCTTATACCTGCATTACTAGTCTTATCTGATTTTATTATAATTTTTCGGGATTTATTCGGCTCAATTATATCCCTACTAGGACCTACGAACTATCAGTTATCACCAAACCACTCTTTTTCAGAAGAAATTATAACTTACAACTATTTTTATTAGATTCGTCTCATTTTTCTGAGTCTAGGGGTCTTCGTTTCACTTAAATCGGACTAACGGTTGAATTGTTATGAATTAAACACTGATAATTCAATTTATTATTCCATATAGATAATTATTACAACCTTTTAAATCCTAAAATAATTTTTACATAATTATTTAAGAAAAATCAAAGTCAAAAATAATTTTTTTTATAATTTTTGGAGTTAAAATGAAGAAGTTACGATTTATTGAAAATTATGTGATTAATTATCGAAATAATTAATCACTTTTTAAATATTGAATGAATAAATAACTAATAAATAATTAATAATTGCTTATTTAATAATCTAAAATAATAAATCTCTAATTATCAGGATTAATCCCAATTTATTATAATATTTATAACTTATCTATATTTATTCGATTAGATCGATTATTTACAAATAATTGATCGATTCTATTAACGGATACGCTATTTATCGAATATCTACTATGTGCTCGAATTATAATCTAACTCAACGATTAATTACTCGTATAAATACGAGCTACTCGCAATCCTCACATAATTATCGAACTATTACATTATTACTGAAACTTATACGATTCGTTAATCACTTAATTATCGGTATTTAATTATACGATACAAATAATCACTGCAATATTATTCGAATAACTATCGCTCGAATAATAATTCTCATTATCGAATCATTACTCGTAATAATAATTAATTATCGAATTATTAATCATATTATTTAATTATTTTTAATCCTTATTTATTAATTAATTACCTAATTATTAATTAATTACCTAATTATTAATTAATTAGATAACTAATAAATAATTAGATAAATAATTAAATAATTAATTAAATAATTAAATTCGAATTTATAAATTAATAAAATAATTTAGAAATTAATAATACTATTTTTCAGAATATAAAACTAATTTTTAATTAATTATTAGAATTTTTAAAATCTGATTTTGATTTACTAAAATATAAATAAATAATTAATAAATCAAAAACACAATTCAGGGAATTGGTTTCAGGTTTTGGGGATCAAACCCGGGTCGTTTCCAGGTTGCAAACCGGGTCGAACCCGGGTCGCGAAGAACGCTCCTGGCTGCCCAGAAACCCGACACCGGCGGGGATTTTCCGGTGAAAATCCGGCGAACCAAAACAACGTCCAAACACCACGGTTCCAAGCTGGTTTTGCTTCGTTCTTCACCGAAAACACCATAGGGACGTCCTCCTCTTTCATTCGTCCTTCCTCCCTGTTGAACCAGACCGGCGAACACGAACGGCGGCGGCGGCGTCGTTTTCCGGCCATGCTAAAACGGACACCAAATCGAGTGAAACCGGTGCCAAACGACTCCCTATTCGACGATCTACATCCTCATGACAACGAAATCATCAAACAATCAACCAGAAACGAAACCCGAATTCAAGATTAAAACCCGAAAACACGAAATTAAAATCACTTAATCAAACAATAAAAATAGTTGCATAATCAGAAACTACGATTCACCAGCTTCAATTTGACTACTTACATGAACGATTTGGACTCCGGAATCACCTTCAAAATCGCTATTGATTATGCTGCCCTGTTCTTCACAGAAACTCTAACCCTAATTCCTTTTTCTTTTTTTATTTTTATTTTCTGATTTTTAATTATAATTAACTGATTTAATTAATAGTAATTCAGGTATTTATATTTATGAAAATAATACCCCTAAGTAAAATTAAGGGTCTAATTACACTCCTAATAAAAATATTTGGCCCCAATTTTTATAATTTTTGGGTATTAATAATGAATTTTTAAATATCCAATAAATACAAAATAAATACTCAAAATTCCCAAAAATTGTGAAAAATACAAAAATACAAAGAAAAATGATATATGATAATTTCATAATCATATAAAAATAAAAATGTGATTTTTGTGGGGTTTTTGGTACCCGAAGGGGTCCGGAAAAGTCGTTTTTCGCGAAAAAGGTCAATTTGTAAAACGTCTAGGGGTTCAGAATAGCGATACGGTATAGGGCATTTTTGGCAAAATAGGGCCAATGATTTTGTTTGAAATACGGGCTTTTAAAACATAGTTTTGAGCTGTACAGGTTTTGATATAATATATATAACTGACGATAGAACGCTCAATAAATATCCAAAACACGTTTGGATCAAAATAACCAACACATAACACATAGCAGTTAGGGTTCAACGACTTAACACATTTAATCACATAATAATATACGTAATTTATTATTATTATAATATAATACAAGCGTAATTCCTCGGTCGTTACAATCTATCGATTAGTCGACAAGCTCAGTGAGGTTCCAAGCGAAGGACCTGAGTGTTGAAGTCGGATTCAGGATAGTCTGATAGTAAGACGATAAAGACGAACATCCAAGTCGGTCCAAGGTCAATTATAGATAGTTGTAAGTTCTTCAAGGCAAGTACCCCTGACCATACTCTTATGGTTCAGTATATATTAATGAAATGTTGTTTTATTTTCGAATAGGAACATAAACGTTTTAAGTTACGTATCCCCTGTGTTTGAAATATTGTTTAAATATGTTTTTTGGGACAAGTAACTTCTGAAAGTAACTGTCTCAAAAATGTGATTAAAATGAAAGGAAGTTTTGAATAGTGTGATGTGACAGAATGGTTTTTAACAAGAGAACAAGAGATAGGTAAAAGTGATTTTGAAAAATGGATAAAATGAATCAAATATTGGATAACGTTGCGTAAGTGGCTAATTCGGTTGCGCACCCTATATTCACCGATTAGTCCATCATAGTTAATTAGAGACCTAGATGGTCTCTGCAGATCCGGTTAATTTATGTGAAAGCCCGATCAGCTTTCCTATTTAATTTGTGTGATAACCCAGCCAACTATCCTAGATAATTTGTGTGGAGGCCTGATCATCTGTCCCTAGATAACATCTAATATATATGTGATTGTGATTGTGGTTCCAGTAACGGAACAAATGGTTTTGTGGTTCCAGTAACGGAACAAATGGTTTTATGGTCCCCATAACAAGACAGATGGTTTGATGATTCCTGTAATGGAACAGTGGTGTTGGAAATGAAAATAGCATGCTAAAATTGAACTCTGGTATTTATATACAGCTTACCACTGATGATATTATTTTGCAGAGCATGCTAGTTTTGAATATCCAGTTTATATATGTTTTACTTATTTTCAAACAAGTTATGAATTTTGTTCCTATAAGTGCTTTACTTTAAATCGTTTTACTTGTTATTCATATTGTGGTACTGCTGAGCAATTGATTACTCACCCTTGCAGAATATTTTATATATGTGTATTGCAGATGACTAGAAGATTCTTTCGTCGTAGTCAGGGCAGAGTTCCAGTTCCATCCGTACCAGGCTCCTCTGAGGTAGATGTGTTGGACCAAATATGGTATGTTGAGTTGTTGTATTAAGTTAGTTGCGTCAGGTTGGTTTGTTAAGTTGGTTTTGTATTGGATGTAACCTAAGTCATATTTAAACCTTGAAAAGGTCTTGGTAAGGGGCCGTGTTTATGTTTTATCATTTGAATGGATTATATTATGTTGTTATTATTATTGTTGATGACGTCAACTCCTGACCCCAGGGTTGAGGCCGTCACAGTTGGTATCAGAGCTACAGGTTTTAGTCCCTGATTTAGGTTAGGAGTAGAGTCAGAAGAGTGTAGGAAGGTTTATGTGAAGTGGTGAGTCAGCAACTCAACCAGAGGAGCGGGTCTATGAGTTCAGTCGAGGGTTTTGAAGGCGTAACCCTCACGCCTATTGAAGATTGGTTGGAACTGCTCTAGCTTATAGTACGTCTCCTTCGTATATGTATTATTGGTAATGTTCGATAGAGATTTATATTTCTCATCTCGAGAAAACGAATTTGGTTACGAGAATTCAGTTTCCGAGTGGATCTTTAATGTGTCAGCTGAAGAAACATCCACATTATTCCTAATTATTGAACCTTCTATGTCAAATGATGTTGCTGGACCAAGTGTTCGACCTCGGTGAGTTTAGATGGAATTGTTATTCCTAGAAGACTAACAATGAGATTTACAGAAGGGGGGTTGAATGTAAATCTCAAAACTTTTTCAAGTTTTGAGCAGTTTATAAAGTTGTGTGTTCAAGAAGAACAAGTGTGTGAATTGCTTTAAGCTAATACAGACAGATATATATTCAAGCACAAATGTAAAGAACACAACAGACCTTAAAAACTTTTCTGGTGGATTTGTTGTTCCACCAGAGATGGTATATTAGAAAATCTGTGTTCAACAATGTTGATCACAGCTGCATCCTAGTACAAACTAGATGAATTTTCTCTCAAGATATTTCTTAACAGCTCTGGAAAAATCTATCTAATTACTAGCTTCTTCTTGGTTCATATATATTACCAAGTGTACAAGTGAAAAACAATATAAAATTACAATAGTAAAATAAGTTCTTCACTTGCTTCTTTTCCTGTTCACTCAAGTACTTTGTTGACTATTGCAACTTTGTACAAAAGAAGAACGGCTGCTTTTTCTGTTGATCCTGAAATTCGGCTACCACATCTCAGTTTTCTCTGTCAACCCACGTGCCTCTGCTTGTAGGTACAACTACCACTTATCAACGGCTGATTAGCAGAACATCCGTTGAAGCTTTCATCCGTTGATGACTTCATCCGTTGAAGGATGTTATCCGTTGAAGCTTTCATCCGTTGATGCTCTCATCCGTTGAAGGATGTTATCCGTTGAAGCTTTAGAGACATCCGTTGAAGCTTAGCTTCTCATCCGTTGAAGGTCTTTTAAGTCATCCGTTGATACCACTTCATTTATACAAAATTACAAGGCATGAAATATTTACAATTGGCCTTCCTATCTGCATATCATCTAGTAGTCAACATGACTCATAGTTTCTCTCAACTTCTAAGAATTACAATTTTAAATACAGAGACTGAAATATGCTACAATACTAGACTTATTTCTAAGTAAAGCTACACCATCAACGGATAGCCAAAGTGGTCTTATCCGTTGAGGCTACAGACACTAAATTTCTACTTAAGTGTTTTGTTAAACATATCATCAAACTAATGCACATATATTCCTAACAATCTCCCCCTATTTATGTCTATAAGAACTGTAGGCATAAATTCAGGGTTAACTTGATGATAACAAAACACTTAACAAATATTTGAATTGAAACTAAGTAGAAATATAAAAAGTGCTGCAAAAGTGTATGTACTAGGAGGTAATTGAAGATTTACAGTATTTCCAAGGGTGCTCCTCTAGCCTGAGCAAAACATCATTTTCTTCTTTGTTCCCTGGTTTTCTTTCCTAGCCCTTTGTCATTTCCCTCAATTTGGAGTTGGAGTTTTCTGAAGAATTCAGCTTCATCTTCATCACTGATATCCAACTTAGATTGCATTTCCTTGAGAGTTTCATTGCTGGCAATCTTGAGTTGGTCTTCAAGTCTGAAAAATCTTCTGACTCCTTTGTCATCTCTAAATTCCATCAACCAATGAGGTGATTTGTGAATTTTAGTTCCCCTTTCTTGTATGAGTAAGGTTCTGGGCAAAGCATTTGGTTCCCTCCAAGTCTTCCTTATGTTGGCAATCTTGTTGAGAATTTCAGTCTTGGCTGTTCTGGTAAAGCCAGAATCCTTTTTGATGGCTGAAAAGACTCTGATCAAGGTAGAGTAGCCTTCATTTAGAATCCTGTGGAGAGGCCATGTTCTTTCCCCAGCTCCTTTATATCTGAACACTAATCTTTCTGGTAACTGTCTGTAGGCAGCTATTCCCCTTACATCCTCCAGCTCATCCAGATAGAGTTCAATGTCTGAAATTTCTTTTATGTCACAGATGTGAACATAATCATCTTTAGAAATGGGTGACTTAGGTTTAGGTTTTTGTTTTTGAGTGAATTTCTTAGAGGTTGTGGGAGGTGTAGATTTTGGTTTTCTTTTCTGTTTCTTTGGTGGTGGAAGAGTGGTTAGAAAGGTAGGCAATGTGATGTTGTCCCAATCAATAGGTTCCTCTTTTGGAATGATTGGTTCACCATGGATATTTATAGAGGGATCAGTAACAAAAGGTTCAGGTATGGAAGGTAGTGGTTTAGATGTAGATTTGGTATCTTCAGGGTTATCTTCACTCCTTCTGTGTGCCTTGGCCTTTCTTCTGTTTCCCTTCTGCCATTCCTCTCTTTCCTCCATATTTTCACCAAATATGCTCCCAAGAACCTCATCTAAGTTAGCAATCTTTTCTTCACCCCTGACTTCAATTCCTTTCATTTCTTCAACTTGGCTTGACTTTAGCTGTTTTTCAAGCTTTGCTTGTGCTCTTTTGTCAGCCTTTAATTGCTTGGCTTCTTCTTTCTTAGCTATTGAGAATTTGGGATGTCCTTGCATCACACATATGCTCTTTCCCTCTCTAATGATAATAGCTCTATTTCTCCTTACAGCCTCATCCATGGACTTTTTGAGATAGGCAATACTCCTGCCTAAGATCTTGTTCTCATCATCTTTTGAAGGAGGAAAGTCCACTTCTTTTAAAGGATTCTTTGTTGAGTCCTTATTGGATCTTTCATTGGGCTTGAGGATTATAGCTTGTAGCTCTTTGGAAGAAGCTTCTCCATCCTTAAGACTCCCTACTGGCATGAGCTCCATGTTGATTGGTTCAATCTTTGTGCTAAATTTCACAGATGTTGATTTATTTTGTGTAGAACCAAACACCAATTGCAACCTTTCATCAATTCTCCTCCATTGTTCTTTCATTTGTATTTCAGCTGCTGCTAGCTGAATCAAATCAATTCCATCAGATTTTCCCTTGATTTGAATGATTGGAGAGGTAGTGATGGCAGGAACTAGCACTTTAGATATCTGAATCTTTGTAGAGGGCTCTCCTTCCCCTTCCCTTTTATTCTCCCCCTTTTTGTTATCATCAAGGAGAGGGGTCAAGCCTTGTGCTTTTGCCAGCTGCATTAGGAGATTGGTTTGAGATTGTTGGTTGAGAAGAAGGGTGGCCACAGAATCTTCAATTCCTTGAACTCTGTCTTCCAACTTGGCCAGCCTTTGTTCAGTAACTGATTCCTTTTTCAATCTCGAAACCAAGTCCTGCAAAGTACCATAGGGCATGACTGAATCCAATTTTTCTGAAGTGAAGGATTTCAAGTCAGCAATATCTTTCCTGAGATCATTTAGACTCATATCTTGCTTTACTTTCTGCAACTTCATGAGATGCAGTGAGTCCAGGTGAGCTTGGAGGATAGCCTTGATATTTGCATTTGAAGTGTTCTGAATGGCCTGTTGAATAGTGATGATTTGTTTGACCAGGTGGACATTGAATTCACCTGTTCTATGCTCCTTAGTCAGGGCCCATTCAGGTAGATTAGGAATGGAACTAGGGTCTTCATCTCCCCCTATGTTCATGCTTCCATCAGAAGAAATAGAGTCATCATCATCAGAATTTACTCCAAATTCCTCAGATGGCTCACCAGCTGTAGAAGGCATCCTGTTAATAGCAGCTTTATCCCTTTGAAGAGATTCTGTTGAGTGCACTAGATGTAGTGTCCTCTCTGCCTCCTCATTGCCCTGAGCAGCCAACAGTTGATAGGCTGTCACAGGATGAGTAAAAGTGTCAGCATCCAAGGAAATGTTATCAATTACAGCTTTGTAATGTTGCTGAAATTGTCTTTCCTTTTCAGCATCATCCACAATCATTGACTCATGAGCAATGGCTGGTTCCACCCTTGTATCAACTGTACCTGCTTTTCTCTCTTTTTCTCTATGTTCTTGCATCAGGGGCTCCCCCTGGCTCACACATCTCACTCCCTCACCTTCACCTTCTAAGGTGGTACTCCACTCACTGACTTTTGCCATGCTGGAAGAAATAGCATGCATTTTTGTGCTCTCAATCTCTCCTTTTGCCTGGGAGCAACCCAGCCTCTCACTCAAATTTTCACTCCCTGCCCTCAATCCTAAAAGTGATTGCACAGTATTCATGTCTTCTACACTTGGAATCATTTCAGTTATTTGTGTAGAGACTATCAACGGATGTGGAATATCCGTTGAAGTTGAAACTGTTGTTATCAACGGATAACTGCTGTTAAGCTTATCCGTTGAAGAGCAACCACTTGTCAACGGATGAGTGATATCCATTGAAGAAGGAAAAGAAGATGAAATTGAAAGTGATATAACTGTTGAATCTGTATAGATTGATTTGATATGTGTTGATACAGATCCTTCAATTATATCTGAAAGAATTTGCGGGTGATCCAACAAATCATCTAAAAGATGATGATCACCTGTATTTGAGTGGGGCTTCTCCCTGAGTTGTAAAGAGGGAGAATCAGGAATTGATGGGAATAGCATATCCACATCCAGAGATGGTGAAGAAGTATTTGGTGATTGATGTGTAGTTATTGTGAGAGAATGGGGCTGTGACTCCACATTTATTGGAGTCACATCAAACTGAGTTTGAGAAGGCACAGAGACAGATGGATGTTTCTGTGCAGTGTGTGCACCCTGTGTAGAAGATTGGGTTCTAGCCTTCTTTCTTCTAATAAAGGCTTTTGTAGGTGAGTGTTTGGCTTTAGTGTCCCTCCCTCTTTTGTTCTGTGTTCCTGGATGGGAACTCTTTTCAATAGTAACATCCTTTTGGGAGGATGCTACTAGGGATGTGCTAGAGACCTTTTCAACCACCACAGCTTTTTGAGAAACTGGGGCTTGGCTAGCTTGGGAAGCACTCAACTCTCCTTCCTTATCCTGGGGGTTTCTTTGATGTTCACCCCTCCCCTCACCACTCACACCCTGATCACTTCCCTCAGGGTTAATGGTTGTTGTTACAACTGTTGTCTTTTGAGAAACAACAGAGGTGGTTTTCTTTGTCTTGGATTTTGAAAGTTTGGATTTGGTGACCTTGGTAGAAATCTGTTGGGGCATTGACACAGATTTCATGGCCACACTAGAAGATAAAGAAATAGAGGGGTTGGAAGAAGTAGGAGTTGTAGAAGCAATTACCTCACCTACCTGGGGTGCATTCATGATTGGTAAATATACCAATTGCACACTGCTGTTAAGATCCATTCTCTTCAAGTCTGCAAGAACTCTTTTCTCTTGTGCCCAGCACTTGAGTTTATTATTCTCATTGATTATGACTAAACCTTCAGCAACATGGTTAGCCAATAACATAAAGAATCTAGCATAATAGATGTTATTAGGTCTATTAGCTTTGTTACCTAATCTAGTACCTAATTCTAGCATCACATAGTTGCTAAAGTTAAAGTACCTATCAGAAACAAGCATATAGAACATGTTAACAAGAGATGAAGTTATGGCATCAAAATTACTAATTTTACCAGAGAAAACCTTTATGAAGGCATCCCCAAGAAAACTCCATTCTTTCCTAAGGCCTTTTCGTCTAATACCCCCTAAATTAGCAGAGTTAAGAGAGTAACCTATGGAATCTAACATGCTGGATACATCACTATCAGTGTGTGGTGTCATGGCATTGTTCTCAGGTAATTTAAAACATGCTTGTAAGTCATCACAGTTTATACAGTGATTTTTACCTTTGAGAGTGAAGGAGATAGTCATATCCATGGAGTTGAACTCAGCAGTTGTCCAAATCTCCTCAACTACTTCACAGAAAATCGTTGGGGCTTCCAGCATTGCATAGCTAAGTTTACAGTTTTTGATGAAGTCCATCATTTTGTGATAATCTGAGTGGGCTTCATTCTTCTCTACCAGAGCTATGAAATTATTCTTCTCGTAGATGAACCCAGATTGAGACATAATCTTCACGACTGGTGCCATTGTTGTGAGTAGAAATTGCAGAGAATAACTTGAGGGTTTTGCAGAGAGAAAATGGTAAATGCTTGAAATTCTAAGAAAGCGTAAAGTAATAATGAACAATCAGAAGGGCTTATATGCTTTTTTTTTAAAAAAAAATAAATAAAGGATTAATCAATAAATAGGTGTTGGTGAATTTCAGCCGTTTAAGAATAAACTGTAAGTATTCTAATAACTACCTTTAAAACCAATACATACAGATGTATGTATGGTATCAACGGTTAAGAAAATAGAATCAACGGCTGTGAAACACCTCAAACGTCTGATGTGACATTTCAACGGATAATGTAAATTGTCATCCGTTGAAAGGTACTTCAGCTTTATCCGTTGACGGATAAAAGTTCCAGAGATATACTTGTCTTTCAACGGATAATGAATATCCGTTGATAGAGCAATTTTGACTTTCAACGGATAGGGAACATCCGTTGATGGAATAAACTTTGTTAAAAGTCAAATTTGTTCTAGCAACTAATATATTTCAGGCTCCACATCAAATTGCAAAGAAGACATGAATTTTAAGAGTAATTAAGCATACCTAGCTCACTTACCAATCTTGTGAATGTTGATTCATCAAGTGGCTTGGTAAATATGTCAGCAATTTGTTGTTCACTTGGAACAAAATGTAGTTCTACTGTACCATTCATGACATGCTCCCTGATGAAGTGGTACTTAATATCAATGTGCTTGGTCCTTGAGTGCTGCACAGGATTCTCTGTTATGGCTATGGCACTTGTGTTGTCACAAAAGATAGGTATTCTATCAACATGAAGTCCATAATCAAGGAGTTGATTCCTCATCCATAACATTTGAGAACAGCAACTTCCAGCAGCAATGTATTCAGCCTCAGCTGTAGAAGTAGAGACTGAATTTTGCTTTTTGCTAAACCATGATACAAGCTTGTTTCCCAGGAATTGACAGGAGCCTGTTGTACTTTTCCTGTCTATTTTGCAACCTGCATAGTCTGCATCTGAATAACCAATTAGATCAAAGCCAGATTCTCTAGGATACCAAATTCCTAAATTTGGTGTACCCTTGAGATATCTGAAAATTCTCTTGATAGCAATTAAGTGAGACTCCCTAGGATCAGCTTGAAATCTCGCACACAGACATGTAGCAAACATTATATCTGGTCTGCTAGCAGTTAAATATAAAAGTGAACCAACCATGCCTCTATAACTTGTAATGTCCACAGACCTTTCAGTCTTATTTAATTCAAGTTTGGTGGCAGTGGCCATGGGAGTTTTTGCAGATGAACATTCCATTAAGTCAAACTTCTTTAAAAGATCATGAATATATTTAGTTTGACTAATGAAAATTCCATTACTAACTTGTTTAATTTGTAAACCAAGAAAATAGGTTAGTTCTCCCATTAGGCTCATTTCATAATTACTTTGCATTAGCTTAGCAAACTTCTTACAAAGATTATTATCTTTAGAACCAAATATTATGTCATCTACATAAATTTGAACAAGTATACTAGAGCCATTAACATTTCTAAAGAAGAGAGTTTTATCAACAGTACCTCTAGTGAAGTGATTCTCCAAAAGAAATTTTGATAATGTTTCATACCAGGCTCTAGGTGCTTGCTTCAGTCCATAGAGTGCTTTCAACAGATAATACACATAGTCTGGAAAATTTGGATCTTCAAATCCTGGAGGTTGACTTACATAGACTTCTTCCTCTAATTTCCCATTTAGAAATGCACTCTTGACATCCATTTGATAGACTTTGAAATTGGCATGGGCTGCATAGGCTAGAAAGATTCTGATAGCTTCAAGTCTTGCAACAGGAGCATATGTCTCATCAAAATCTATTCCCTCTTGCTGAGAATAGCCTTTAGCAACCAATCTGGCTTTATTCCTTATGATAATGCCATTTTCATCCATCTTATTTCTGAATACCCATTTTGTATCAATAGGACTCTTGTTCTTTGGTTTGGGTACCAGCTTCCAAACTTGGTTTCTCTCAAATTGGTTTAGCTCTTCCTGCATAGCTAATATCCAATCTGGATCCAATAAGGCTTCTTCCACTTTCTTAGGTTCCTCCTGAGATAGAAAACTACTATACAGACATTCATCTTGAGTAGCTCTTCTTGTTTGCACTTTAGATGATGCATCACCAATGATCAGTTCAAAGGGATGATTCTTGGTCCATTTCCTTTGAGGTGGAAGATGAGCTCTAGATGAGGTGATCTCAGTATTGTCATGATGTGAGATAGAGTTTTGATTAGTTGAAACTCCCCCTGAGTTGTTGGTCCTTTGCAGGGAACTTGGAGTTCCATCAATTAATGATGTAAATTGATTATCAGTTGATGAGCTATGATCAACGGATGTTTCATTAAGTACTTCAACGGATGATGCACAATGTCTTTCAACGGATGCTGAATTTTGTGCATTATCCAGGAGCAAATTTTGTATTCCTTTTGAAGTGTCGTCTCCATCAATCTCTTCTTCACTATCATCACAATATATTTCAATATTGTCAAATTTGAGTCTCTCATAATGTTCCTCATCTGTTAGTCCATCAATCTTTTTATCATCAAACACAACATGCACAGATTCCATAACAATGTTGGTTCTTAGATTGTAGACCCTATAAGATTTTCCAGCTGAATAACCAACAAATATTCCTTCATCAGCCTTTGCATCAAACTTCCCTTTATGGTCAGATTGATTCCTTAGTATAAAACATTTACATCCAAAGACATGAAGAAAGTTTAGAGTTGGTTTTCTTTTCTTGAACAACTGATAAGGAGTCATGCCTTTAGCTTGATTGATCAGAGAAATATTTTGAGTGAAACAGGCACAATTAACAGCTTCAGCCCAAAAATATGTTGGTAACTTTGATTCTTCAAGCATTGTTCTGGCAGCTTCAATTAAAGATCTGTTCTTTCTTTCAACTACCCCATTTTGCTGAGGTGTTCTTGGAGCTGAGAACTCATGCATGATTCCATTTTCTTCACAGAACAGCCTTAATGTCAAATTCTTGAATTCAGTTCCATTGTCACTCCTGATGTTTCTTACTTTTAAGTCAGGATGATTATTGACTTGCCTGATGTGATTGATAATGATTTCACTTGCTTCATCCTTTGATCCAAGAAAACAGACCCATGTGAACTTTGAGAAATCATCTACAATCACTAAACAATATCTTTTTCTTGCTATTGACAATACATTGACTGGTCCAAACAAATCCATATGTAACAGCTGTAATGGTTCATCAATTGTTGTTTCAAGCTTCTTCTGAAATGATGCTTTCCTTTGTTTGCCTTTCTGACAAGCATCACACAGACCATCCCTTGAGAATTCAACAAGAGGAATTCCTCTTACTAAGTCCTTTTTGACTAGATCATTCATTGTCTTGAAATTCAAATGGGATAGCTTCTTGTGCCATAGCCAACTCTCAACTGAACTTGCTTTGCTGAAAAGACAAGTAATAGATTCTGCATCTGTAGAGTTGAAGTCAGCTAAGTACACATTTCCTTTTCTAACTCCAGTTAGAACCACTTTGTTGTCTTTCTTACTAGTGACAACACAGGCTTCAGAATTGAAGGAAACTGTATTCCCTCTATCACATAGTTGACTGATACTCAGTAAGTTGTGCTTGAGACCATCAACTAATGCAACTTCTTCAATGATGACATTCCTTGTTGAAATCAAGCCATATCCCATAGTAAACCCTTTGCTGTCATCTCCAAAGGTTATGCTGGGGCCAGCTCTCTCTTTAAACTCTGTGAGCAGGGAGAAATCTCCAGTCATGTGTCTTGAACAGCCACTGTCCAAGTACCATAGATTTCTTCTATTTTCCTGCACACCACAAAATCAATCAATTTGATTTTGGTACCCAAGTTTCCTTGGGTCCATTCTTGTTAGCCTTTCTCCTAGACTTCATTCCTCCTGCATCTTTAGACTTAGGTGAGTTTGAGTCAACCTTGGTCTTAGATGTGGTTGGTTGAGGTGTAGGGTTAGTCACAACATTATCCAGCACATTTATAGTATTATTAGGCATGGATTGTGCATACATGTTATTCCACATTGGCATATTGTATGGCAATTGAGGCATACTGAATGCAGCAAGATAAGAATTGTTAAAATATGGCATGTTTGCAAAATGTGCATAAGGATTTTGTTGAGACATAACAGGCAGAGCATGTAGAGGTGATACAGACATGTTAGGCATGGAAGAGGGTACAGTTATGGGAGATTTCTTAATAGATTTACAGTTAGCAGATAGATGATTAACACTACTACAATGCACACAGCTTTTTCTAGGAGCATACTTGTCAGGTGTGTAATTGTTATGTTTGTTAACTCCTACCTTCCCATTTCTGTTGGATTTCCTTTTGGATTCCTTTTTATCCTCAACCATCTTGAGCCTATTGTTTAACTGTTCTAAGGTCATGTGCCCTACATTCACCTTTCTGACATCTTTGGATGTGCTTGCTCCTTCTTTGACAAAGTTCTTTGAAGTTGAACCAAACTTTTTGTTGAGTTTCTTTAGATTTTCTCTTTTAGAAACATCTGCCTGTTTTAATTGAGGAACCTTCAACGGATGTTCCTTTTCTTCCTTCAACGGATAACTTTCATCATCCGTTGATTCCACATCCGTTGACAGTCCATCAATTAATTCCAGTTTCTTTTTATTTTTATCCCAGGCAGTTTCACAGAATGATTCAATTCCTTGGACTTTGGCAATTTGAGCACTTACATCCCTAGATGTTTTCCAGGCTTTAATCACCTCTTGCTCTTTCTCTAATTGATTGGAAAGTATTTCTACTTTCTTAATAGATTCAGCTAGTTCATTTTCAACAGATACACAATGCAGCTTAGTCTTTTCTAGGTCAATTAACTTATCTTCTAACACAGCATTTCTATTACTTAAAAACAGATTGTTCTCTTTAATCCTACTATTTTCTTTAGCAAGAGATTTAAGAGATACACGCAAATGATACAGTTCAGTAGACATATCATTAAAAGCATCATTGCACTCTTCTTTAGTAAGCTGTGTTATATCAGTAGTAATTACCTGGTTGCTTGATGAACTAACTTCATTCTCCTCAGAATCAGCCATGAGAGCCAAGTTAACATATTCCATGTCTTCATCCTCTTCTTCTCCATCAGCTGCCCAGTCTCTTTCTTGAGTAATGAAAGCCCTTTCCTTCTGTTTGAGCAGATCAAAATATTTCTTTTTGTAATCTACTTGTTCAAATTTCTTCTTTTCAGAGGTTGGCTTTCTGCACTCACTTGCAAAGTGTCCACTCATACCACAATTAAAACACTTGAACTTGGATTTGTCCACCATGTTCTTATGGGGTTTAGTGGCTCTAGTGTTTTTCCTGAACTTCATCTTTGCAAATCTCCTGGACAGAAATGCAAGATGCTCATCAATACCATCAGAGTCATCTTGACTGGAGTTGTCTTCATTTTCAGCAACTTGCCCTTTACCCTTGTCTGATTCTGGATTTCTTACACCATCTTTGGAGCTTGATGTAGATCTCACAGTTTCTTTTCTGCATTCTTTCTCATTTTCAGCTACCAATGCAACTGAACCTCCTTTCTTTCTCCCCCTCTCCAATACCTCATCCTGTTCCAACTCTAGTTCATAAGTCTTCAAGATTCCATATAATCTTTCAAGAGTAAAGTCCTTATAATCTTGAGAGTTTCTTAAGGAAACAGTCATGGGTTTCCATTCCTTTGGTAAGGATCTCAAAAATTTAAGATTTGAATCCTTCACCTGGTACACTCTACCATACAGCTTCAGTCCATTCAACAGTTTTTGGAATCTATTGAATGTGTCATTTAAAGATTCATTTTCTTCAAAATGAAAGTGCTCATACTGTTGAATGAGAAGCTGCATTTTGTTCTCTCTTACTTGTTCTGTACCTTCACACAGCAGCTGAACTGTGTCCCAAACCTCTTTGGCAGTTGAACAATTTATCACATTATCAAACATATCCTTGTCAAGACCATTAAACAAAATGTTCATAGCCTTCTTATCCTTGTGGACTTCTTCTGTGTCTTCCATTGTCCATTCTGCTCTGGGTTTTGGAATGGATTGACCAACAGCAATTGTGGCCGTAGCAACTGTGGCTACTTTGTGGGGAATGTGAGGACCATTCTCAATGCAGTTTACATAACCTTCATCTTGGGAGAGTAGATGAAGGTGCATTTTCACCTTCCAGTGGTGATAACTGTCTTTGTCAAGAACTGGGATCTTTACTCCAATATCCTTCTTACTCATCTTTGTTAGATTCCAAGATCTTTAAACTCTTTGTGTGTCAAGAGCCTGCTCTGATACCAATTGTTATTCCTAGAAGACTAACAATGAGATTTACAGAAGGGGGGTTGAATGTAAATCTCAAAACTTTTTCAAGTTTTGAGCAGTTTATAAAGTTGTGTGTTCAAGAAGAACAAGTGTGTGAATTGCTTTAAGCTAATACAGACAGATATATATTCAAGCACAAATGTAAAGAACACAACAGACCTTAAAAACTTTTCTGGTGGATTTGTTGTTCCACCAGAGATGGTATATTAGAAAATCTGTGTTCAACAATGTTGATCACAGCTGCATCCTAGTACAAACTAGATGAATTTTCTCTCAAGATATTTCTTAACAGCTCTGGAAAAATCTATCTAATTACTAGCTTCTTCTTGGTTCATATATATTACCAAGTGTACAAGTGAAAAACAATATAAAATTACAATAGTAAAATAAGTTCTTCACTTGCTTCTTTTCCTGTTCACTCAAGTACTTTGTTGACTATTGCAACTTTGTACAAAAGAAGAACGGCTGCTTTTTCTGTTGATCCTGAAATTCGGCTACCACATCTCAGTTTTCTCTGTCAACCCACGTGCCTCTGCTTGTAGGTACAACTACCACTTATCAACGGCTGATTAGCAGAACATCCGTTGAAGCTTTCATCCGTTGATGACTTCATCCGTTGAAGGATGTTATCCGTTGAAGCTTTCATCCGTTGATGCTCTCATCCGTTGAAGGATGTTATCCGTTGAAGCTTTAGAGACATCCGTTGAAGCTTAGCTTCTCATCCGTTGAAGGTCTTTTAAGTCATCCGTTGATACCACTTCATTTATACAAAATTACAAGGCATGAAATATTTACAATTGGCCTTCCTATCTGCATATCATCTAGTAGTCAACATGACTCATAGTTTCTCTCAACTTCTAAGAATTACAATTTTAAATACAGAGACTGAAATATGCTACAATACTAGACTTATTTCTAAGTAAAGCTACACCATCAACGGATAGCCAAAGTGGTCTTATCCGTTGAGGCTACAGACACTAAATTTCTACTTAAGTGTTTTGTTAAACATATCATCAAACTAATGCACATATATTCCTAACAGGAATGATAATAGTCAGAGGCTGCTATGACAGCCAAGTCTCACAGTGAATGTGGATCAGTATTGTGGTTTATATCTTGAACCCTATTACTTCTTTCTTGAGACGTAATTTTGTTTCCAGAGTAATTGTTTACTATCCCATAAGTTGCTTATTTTTCCTGTGAGGAAGTTAAGAACGTGAAGTAAGCAACTTAGGGTCCTGTTGATCTCATTATAAATCATATTTTCCCCATCCTATTTGTTAATTTCTATTTCAATATTGTTTCTTTCCTCGGTGATTATATCGGTTGATTGGGGGCAAAAAATGCATATGATTTAACTATTTGTCTGTGCGACAAAAAGGACTAGCGGGACGCCACCGAATTATGTGTTGTGAACTATGTGGTACTAAGATTGGCCATCTTACGTACTTGTATGGTTGCTCTCAGTCATATCTATGTATTCTTCTCTGGCCCTCCCTGTATCATTAATTCTTTGATTATAAAATTCCGTTTGATACTCCCTGGTAGTGAATTGTCAATAACTTCTGTAATTAGACAGTCCTGGTATTTGAAAGTAAACAAACATTGACTGTCAGGAGAAATAGAAGTTTTACATCTGGTTGCTACTTCATAAATGAAGATAGCTGAGAGGATTCATGATTCGATATTGAAGGTTGCATCTTTAGGAAAGCTAACTCAGTGGTAGATGGGTCATTTGTAAGAGATAAGAAATCGATTTGAGAAGAATGGTTAGTTGAAACTCGGACTAGTGTGTCATCCAAGTTCGTGATTTCTTAAGTTTGACTTGACCTACCAGTTTACCCTTTTTGGGTGGTGACTAGTATATCCGTCCAGCTTTGCGGTATATGGAATTTGTTAATGTTGTATTTTTAATGGTGCTGGGAACTTGATCAGTGGTTGTTAGATTGAGAAGTCATTCTATAGTGTTTAGTATCTTTATATTCCAATTTTCCTGCACTGTTGTTGATTCTGCTACTGTTATCATTGCTATTGTTGCTAGTGTTGTTAATCTAGATATTTTTTATAAATGGATCCTGAGAATAAAGACATGGGTACTTTGATTGGGCAGCATTTTCCTAAAACAGGTGCACCGTTTGAACGGTGATATTTTGTTATACATCCTTGTTATGTTTTTGAATAAATTTCCTGTTATATTTCATGAAAATGCCACCCAAGAAAGCTACCCAGTCTAAAGAAAATAGTAATAGTTTTGCGGAGGGTCCAGTTATAAACGAAATTCTAGACTTGTTACGCCAGCAGCAGCAATAACAGTTGCAGTTAATCCAACAGATTCTGCAGCAACAACATCAACAAGGAGAGCCAAACCAAACTACTAGTTTTAAATCCTTTCAGTCTGTTAAGCCCCCAGAGTTTAAAGGTGAAGTGGACCGTGTTGGTGCCAGAAATTGGCTTAAGGAAATGGAAAAGGCATTTACCCTCACGCAGGTAAGTGACGATCTTAAGATAGATTATGCAAGTTATTTTCTTAAGAATGAAACAAATTATTGGTGGGAATCCACTCATGCGTTGGAAGGAGAAGACCCTGTTTCTTGTACGAAATTTACAGAATTGTTCTTGGAAAAGTATTTTTCCAATTGTCTAAGGAATCAGTTGGAAGTCGAGTTTCCAGAACTAAAACAAGGTGAAAGAAGTGTGTTGGAGTATGAGGCCAAGTTTACAGAATTAGCCCGATTAGTTCCTGAGTATGTAAGAACGGAGACCCGAAAGGCAAGGAGGTTTCAGCAAGGGTTGAAGCCTGAAATTCGCAGAGGAGTTGTGGCATTACAAATCAAGACATACTCTGCTGTAGTTCAGGCCACCCTAGTAATGGAAAGTGACCGGAAGTTGGCTGTTAAGGAAGAGGGTGATAAGAAAAGGAAGTCTGAAGGTGTTATAGACGGGTCAGACCAAGGAGAATCCAGTCAAGAGTTTCAGAACCGGTTTGGCCGAAACAAGAGTAAAAAGATTCCGGAGAAAGAGTTTCTCTCAGACTAGGTCTAGTGCTACTTCTGTCGCTTTCACTCCAGTCCAGTCCGTCGAGTTAGTAGTGGATTGCAAGTCCCGTGACAGAAGACACAGTGGTTCGTGCAAAAAGAATGTTAAATGTTTTAAATGTTGTCATAAGGGCCATTATGCGTCGGAATACAATCCAGAAAATCCAGGAGTTACTCGTTACAATTGCGGGAAGGTTGGGCATATTGCAAGGAGTTGTGGAACAGATACTCAATGTACTACGTCCCAAGGGCTAACATCCAGCACAACTAGAGGCTGAACTTTCAAAGTAACTAAGAGATCGAGGGCCTAGGACTTAGACGTAGTTACAGGTGCATTTTCTCTCAACTCCATATCTGCTTTATTTGATTCAAGAGCGTCTAAGCCCTTTAAATAAAAGAAATGTATAAATGAAATGAATTTGACATTAGAAGATTTAGCCGAGCCTTTAACATTAAAAGTGGTCAATCAAGATGGACTTTCAGTGAGTCACTTATGTCTTCACTATCAATTAGAATCCATGAGTATTCTTTTTAGCTAATCTGGCATCCTTCAAGCTAGAAGAGTTCGATATGATTTTAGTAACGGATTGAATGTCATGTCATAAGGCAAAGATTGATTTTCAGAAGAAGTGAATTGTAAAGTGTACGGAAGCCAATAGTAAGGTAAGTTTCTAGGTGCATAAGCAAGATAAGAAGTTCTTTCAATCATGTGAGAAAAGGAGTTAGTAAGCCAAGGATATACTTAAACTGAAAGAAATTCGAGTAGTGAATGAATGCCCGGTAGTCTCTCCAGATGAATCACTAAAATTATCCTAGGTTATGAAATAGAATTTCTCATTGATATAGTAATCTGAACCAAATCAGTGTCAAAGACTCCATGTTGTATGGCTAGTGGAAAGAAAGAATTAGCTAGGTAATTGTGAAAGTTATTGAAAAGGGAGGTGATCGTACCAGATATATCTCCGTGGGGTGTACAAGTGATGTATTGGAGAAAGGGGATGAAATTATGAGATTATGTACTGATTATCGAAAGTTTAATAAGCTGACAAATATGAATAAGTAACCCTACTTAGAATTTATTACTTATATGATCAAACTTAAGGTGCGTGTTATTGCTCGAAGTTGACTTAAGATCCAGCTTGAGAATATATCAAAGATTGTGATTAAAACGAGTTATGAGCCTTGCAATTTCTGGTGATATTATGTGGAATAACAAGTATATTAGCCGTTTCTAAGGATTTAAAGAACATGGTGTATAAGGGGTACTGGGATAAACAAATTATATTTATTGATAACATCCTCAGCTATTTAAAATTTAGAGAATCCATATAAAACGCCCAAGAATTTCCCTATGAAGGTTGAAAAGGAAGTAACTATACATTAAGTTTACAAGTATAAATTATGGTTGAAATTAACAAAAGATTCTGATTATTCCATTAACAACCACATAAGCAAAGCCGGTGTAGTAACAGATGCCTTGTGCAGAAGGAAAGGATTGAATGTGGTTAAGATCATTGCAAAATTAATAAAAGAATTGGAAAGAGTGAAAGTTGAAATTCGAATACCTAAAGGTGATGAGAAGTAAATATATGAGATAATTTTCCAGCCTTAACTGATGAA
This sequence comes from Apium graveolens, assembly GCF_009905375.1. NCBI lineage: Eukaryota > Viridiplantae > Streptophyta > Magnoliopsida > Apiales > Apiaceae > Apium > Apium graveolens. The sequence goes on along the minus strand of NC_133655.1, from coordinate 46,599,856 downwards.
AAGGAGTAAGAGGTGTTCATATGTTTGGAAATTAAGTTGAAGACGAGTATCGCCTATCATCCTTAGACGAAAGGTCAAAGCGAGTGAACGATTCAGACAATATAAAATCATGCTAGTAGGGGAATGCTACCTGATGAAACCTTGTAAGGACATAAATTTAGAACTCTGCTTCATTGAGATAAAGTGGGAAAAAGGAAGTTGTCTAGTCCTAAGTTAAGTCAGCACCAAGGATGCAGTGGTATTGGTTTGGAAAAGAGTTGAAGCAGCTCAGAGTAGACAGAGAAAGAACACGGACTTGTATCGAAAGAATATGAAGGATAAAAATAGGATTGATGGTAATGTTAAAGGTGTTACCTTGAAAAAGATTGATTAGGTTTGAACCAAAGGGGCAGCTGAGTCCTAGATTTAGTGGACCATTTGAGATACTGAGAAATTCAGGTAGAGTCGCCTATGAGTTAGCGTTGTTGCCATAGCTGCAACATACTCGTAGCATGTTTTAATGTCTTTATGCCAAAGGAACATATCCTCGAATTGGATCAAGACAGTGTGTATGAACCAATCTAAGACCTAGATAGAATTCAGAAATGAGTTTATAAGTATGCTTGAATAAATCCTCGAGTAGAATAGTCTACTTGGGAGGTAGAGTCAGATATGCTTGACAAATATCCTCGTTTGTTTAGTTAGTTAAGATTCTGAGGACATAATCTTTTTAAGGGGAAAGATATATCGACTCGTATATTTTGTATTATTTTAAGAGTGTAATTATTGAATAATTAATTAAATAAAATATGTGTATCGGTTTTAATAGCCGTGTGTTGTTTACTATTAGTTACGTGTGAATTATGATGTACAGGGTTTATTTGCGTAATTAATTATTGAGTTATATTGATTTGTTTTCAATTTTAAAAGTGAATTTAATACAAATTTATTTGCATAAATGTTTGAAATGTCTCTAAAATTGTTTTTATGATCTTATAATTTCAATATTTATTTGTAGGATTTTATAAAATTTAGAAATCAATATTTTATTAATTATTTAGACCTGAATGATTTTCTGATTGTATTTTATTGTAAATTTGATATTAAAATCAGAAATGTTTCAAAAATTACGAATTTCATATTTTACTAAGTTTGGGATATTTCGAGAATTTTAAAATTATTTTAGAAATTTTCGGGATTAATTTCTCCCGTGCATTGATTCATTTAATCATCATAAGCGGGTATAAACCGCGTTTCAAAATTTATCCTAAAATTATGAAAATTATGTATTATTAGCTTTGGGATATTTAAAAAATTTAAAAATGGTTTTTACTATATTTCGATGAATTATTATTCGTAGTGTTATGCGTTATATGCTAAAAACAATTAGGATTCGGGTTTGCGGTCAATAGAGAAGCAACACGTGTCCTACTAATTGGACACGTGGCTTGAAATTGAGCAACACAACAGCTATACATCTTGTACTCATCTGTAAAAACAAAATTGATCTCTTCCCAGATTATCTCTCTTGATTGTTAATATCTCTATCATCTCCCTTCTCTCAATCCTCTGTTATCGTTTTTCTTTTCCGGTTTACCCGCTTCTCCGGTAAGCTCCGGCCACTGTATAGTTCCGGTTAACTGCTTCGATTTCATTTTTGTTGGATTGCATATGTGTATATACGCGGATAATTCGTGCATATCTGTATTTGTAGTCAATTTATGGGGTTTTGTGCCGCCTTGTCTTCCGAGTTGCCGCCCTTCTCAGTTTTTCGACGAAGTGGTGGCGCGTGGATGTGTGTATATTACGTGTGCGTATTGTTGTTGCAATCTGGTGATTGTTTCCGTCCCCGGTTCTTTGTTATTCCCGGTTTTTGTTCTTGTTTCATCCACCAGCGCGCGTGCGTGTGATGGTAGTTCTCTGATTGTTTTGTTACTGTGATGAATATTTGAATGGATTTAATTGATTATTTAAAATGAAAATATATTGTTCGTGCATGGATACTTGTAAATAAATGGTAAAATTCGTATTGGAAACCAGAATGATTCGGGAACCGACGAATTTTGCCGCCGTCAACAATGATTTTCGATGAGTTGATGGTGGACCGTGATGATTATTCTAAGTCCTATAATTATAAAATAATATTTAATATTTAATTCATACAATTATTTTCAAAGTGTAAATAGTCGGATATAATTGTTAAGGTCCGAATTGGAATTGTGAATTTGCGTAGTCGGGTTGTAATTGATTAATTTTGATTGTTGGTTGTTGAGACGTCGATTTATGTTTCGACGGGTTGTCTGATAAACAAAGGAGACGCTGCCCGATTTTTGGGAAATCGAACTACGGAAATACGGGAGCATATCCGGTAATTATCGGGACGTCGAGAGAATATATAAATATATATGTATTTTATACGAAACTTGATTGTATGTTGTGGTGAAATATTTTGCCAAAACCAATAACCCTAATTTCGTAGAATAACAAGTATACGTATTTTCTAAAAACAAATACCGAACCGATTTTCGAGAACGTGAACCCTAGATGATACATGTATTACAATAATGCATATATTACGAGTCGGGTTTTGTTAACGTATGGGTAGATTTTTAGCGAGGATATGTCAAGCATAATCGAATGTCTAAATTAGGATATTTCGACTCTGTAGGTTATAGTCGGAAGGCCCGAGAGTTAACGTTGGACTAAAGATAATCTATCGATCAGTCGACAAGCTCAGCGAGGTTCCAAGCGAAGGACCTAAGTGTTGAAGTCAGATTCAGGATAGTCTGATACTAAGGCGATAAAGCAGAGCGTCCAAGTCGGTCCAAGGTCAATCAGAGATAGTTGTAAGTTTTGCAAGGCAAGTACCCCTGACCATACTCTTATGGTTCAGTATATATGAGTGAAATGTTGTTTTATTGTCGAACAAGAACATATTCATTTTAAGTTACGTATCCCCTGTATTTGAAATGTTTAAATATGTTTTTGGGGACAAGTAACTTCTGAAAGTACCTATCTCTAAAATGTGATTAAAATGAAAGGAAATTTTGAATAATGTGTTGTGACAGAGTAGTTTTTAACAAGTTATAGAAAAGGTGATTTTGAAAACTGGATAAAACGAATCAGATATTGGATAACGTTGCGTTAGTGGCTAATTCGGTTGCGCACCCTATATTCACCGATTAGTCCAACATAGTTAATCAGAGACCTAGCTAGTCTCTGCGGATCCGGTTAATTTATGTGAAAGCCCAATCAGCTTTCCTAGATAATTTGTGTGATAGCCCGGCCAACTATCCTAGATAATTTGTGTAGAGGCCTGATCAGCCGTCCCTAGATAACATCCAATACATATCTGATTGTGATTGTGGTTCCAGTAACGGAATAAATGGTTTTGTGGTTCCAGTAACGGAACAAATGGTTTTGTGATTCCAGTAACGGAACAAATGGTTTTATGGTCCCCGTAACGGGATAGATGGTTTGATGGTTCCTGTAATGGAACAGTGGTGTTGGAAATGAAAATAGCATGCTAAAATTGAACTCTGGTCTTTATATATAGCACACGACTTATGATATTGTTTTACAGAGCATGCTAGTTTTGAATATCCAATTTATACACGTTTTACTTGTTTTCTAACGAGTTATGAATTTTGTTCCTATAACTGCTTTACTTTAAATCGTTTTACTTGTTATTCATATAGTGGTACTGCTGAGCAATTGATTGCTCACCCTTGCAGAATGTTTTATATATATATGTATTACAGATGCTTAGAAGATTCTTTCGTTGTAGTCAGGGCAGAGTTCCAGTTCCATCCATACCAGGCTCCTCTGAGGTAGATGTGTTGGACCAAAGATGGTCTGTTGAGTTGCTGTATTAAGTTAGTTACGTCAGGTTGGCTTGTTAAGTTGGTTTTGTAATAGATGTAACCTAAGTCATACTTAAACTTGGAAAAGGTCTTTGTAAGGGGTCGTGTTTATGTTTTATCATTTGAATGGTTGATATTATGTTGTTATTATTATTGTTGATGACGTCAAATCCTGACCCCGAGGTTGAGGGTGTCACACTATATGCTTTTCCAGCTGCATATCCAGCAAAAATGCATTCATCTACTTTGGCATAAAACTTCCCATGTTGATCAGTTTGATTCCTTAAGATATTGCATTTACAGCCAAATACATGAAGAAAGTTTAGTGTTGGCTTCCTATTCTTGAATAATTGGTAGGGTGTCATGCATTTTGCTTGATTAACCAAAGAAATATTATGAGTGTAGCATGCAGTATTTACAGCTTCTGCCCAAAAATATGTTGGTAACTTTTATTCTTCCAGCATTGTTCTTGCAGCTTCTATAAGAGATCTGTTCTTCCTTTCCACCGCTCCATTTTGTTGTGGAGTTCTTGCTGCTGAAAACTCTTGCATGATCCCATGCTCTTCACAAAATAATCTCATCACAGAATTCTTGAACTCAGTTCCATTACCATTCCTGATTCTTCTTACTTTGAAATCAGGATGATTGTTGACTTGCCTTATGTGATTGATGATGATTTCACTAGCTTCATCTTTGAATTTGAGAAAGTATGTCCAAAAGAACTTTGATAAATCATCCAAAATTACTAGGCAGTATCTTTTCTTTGAGATAGAAAATACATTGACTGGTCCAAATAAATCCAAGTGTAGTAGTTGCAAAGATTCTTCAATTGTTGAATCAAGCTTCTTTTTGAATGATGCTTTGATCTATTTTCCTTTCTAACAGGCATTACACAATCCATCCTTAGAGAATTCCACGTGAGGAATACCTCTTACCAAATCTTTCTTGACTAGTTCATTCATAGTCTTAAAGTTAAGATGGGATAGCTTCTTGTGTCATAGCCAACTTTCATTTTGACTTGACTTGCTAAATAGACAAGTGACAGATTCTGCATTTGATGAGTTGAAGTCATCTAAATACACATTTCCTTTTCTAACTCTAGTGAGGACCACTTTATTGCTTTTCTTGTTGGTCACAACACAGGCTTCAGAATTAAATGTTACTGAGTTGCCCTTATCACAAAGCCGGCTGATTCTCAACAAGTTGTGCTTGAGTCCATCCACTAGGGAAACTTCCTCAATGATGACATTATCCTTTGAAATCAAGCCAAATCCTATAGTATATCCCTTGTTGTCATTTCCAAAAGTAATAATTGGGCCAGCTCTCTCATTGAACTCAGTGAGCAGGGTAGAATCTCCAGTCATGTGCCTTGAGCACCCACTATCCAAATACCAAAGATTCTTTCTGTTTCCCTACACACAACAAAATCAAATCAAGTTGATTTTGGTACCCAAGTTTCCTTGGGTCCTATTTTGTCAGCCTTTTTTTTAGGTTTCTTAAGCTTTTCCTCATTTGACTTATGTATATGAGATTCATCCTTAATTAGTTGAGTAGAACCTTTAAAACCATTCATCATTGCAAAATTATCATGCACAGCCTGGTTAACATGGAAAGGCATATTTTGTGCAAACATGTTATTCCAGTATGGCATACTAAATGGCATTTGTAGCATACTAAATGCAGCATAGTAAGGAAAGTTATGCAAATAACATGTTAGCATATCGTGCATTCAAATTATGTGCAGGCATAACATTCACATGCATTATAGGCATGCAGGGAAATGAAGGAGGTGCAGACATAGGAGCAGGCATATCAAGTTTGTAATTAACAGACAAATGATTAACACTACCACACTTAACACAGATTTTTCTTGGTGCATATTTATCAGGTGTATAGTTGTTATGTTTGTTAATTCCTACTTTCCCATTCCTCTTGTTTTTCTTTTTAGATTCTGCTTTTACTTCAATTTTCTTCAATCTGTCATTCAATTGCTTAATAGACAGATGCCTTACATCGACTCTCTTGTTTTTGTTCACTTAACTTGTTTCTCCTGGAACAAAGTTCTTAGAAACTGATCCATATTTCTCATTTAGCCTAGCTAGTTTGGATTTGCTAACTGGCATTCTTTCACTCAACGGATGTGGTTCCTTGTCTTTCGAGGATAATTCTTTTGGTCATTCGATGGATAACATTCATCATCCGTCGAATCCACATCCGTTGAAAGTCCTTCTACCAAGTTAGAATCTAGTTTCTCCTTGCTCTTTTTCCAGGCTTCATCACAGAAGAATTCTATACCTTAAACTTTAGTTATTTGAGCATGGACATCTCCAGATGATTTCCATGCCTTAGTTACTTCATGTTCTCGTTCAAGTTGCTTTCTTAAAATATCCTCTTTCTTTAAGGATTCAGTCAGTTCATCTTTGTCAATCTTGCACTCTATTTCCAGTTTCTCAAACTCACAAATTGAGTTTCTAACACATTGTTTCTTTCACTTAAAAACAAATTGTTCTCTTTAAGTTTAGTGTTTTCTCTAGTGAGAGACTTGAGTGTAACATGCAGATGATATAATTCAGTAAACATGTCATTTATAGCATCATTACACTCATCTTTAGATAAATGTGCTAGATTAGTGATGATTAACTGATTACTAGATGAAGTGACCTATGTTTCATCTGATTTAACCATAAGTGCTAGATTGACACAGCTTGTATCTTCATCCTCTTCTAGTCCATCTGCAGTCCAGTCATTTTCCTGTGTGATGAAAGCCATTTCCTTTTGTTTGAGCAACTCAAAATATTTCTGCTTGTAATCAACAGGCTCAAACTTCTTTTTACCAGAATCAGACTTTCTGCATTCACTAGGAAAATGACCTACCAAGCCACACTTGAAACACTTGAATTTAGACTTGTCAAGCATGTTTCTGTTTGACTTGGCTGCTCCAAAATTCTTCTTGAATTTGAGCTTCGCAAACCTCCTGGATAGAAAAGCCAGATGCTAATCTATGTCTTCCATGTCATCTTGACTAAGATGGTATTCATGTTCAGTTACTAGCTCTTTTCCCTTGCCTCCACAAACTCTAGGGTTTGGTGCAGATTTCATAGTTTCAACCTTTGTCTCTTTCTCCTTTCCTTGCTCGGCAACCAATGCAATGGATCCTCCTTTCTTTCTTCCTTCCTCTAGCTTTTCATCTTGCTCTATTTCAAGCTCATAGGTATTTAGAATCCCATACAGTCTGTCCAAGGTGAATTTCTTGTAGTCTTGAGAATTTCTTAATGAGACTGTCATAGGCTTCTATTCCTTTGGCAGAGATCTAATGAATTTGAGGTTTGAGTCCTTTGTTTGATAGACTCTTCCATGGAACTTTAGAGCATTTAGTAGTTTTTGAAGTTTACTAAATATGCCAGTGAGTGACTCACTTTCTTCACTATGAAAATGCTCATATTTCCGAATCAAGAGTTGCATTTTGTTTTCCCTTACTTTCTCAGTTCCATCACATATAAATTGAATTGTATCCCAGACCTCTTTGGCAGTTTTGCAGTTTATGATGTTGTCAAACATGTCACCATCAACACCATTAAACAAAATGTTCATGGCCTTCTTATCCTTATAGACTTGTTCAATATCTGGATCAGACCATTCTACTCTAGGCTTTGGGATGGATGTTTCATTTCCGGTAGCAGCTCTCATAGGGACATATGGACCTTACTCAATGTAGTCCACATATTCTTCATCTTGAAAGAGGATATGCAGGTGCATCTTCACCTTCCACTGGTGATAGTTGTCTTTGTCCAGAAATTGAATCTTTACTCCAACATCTTTTCTACTCATCTTGTTAGTTATTGTGATCATTAAACTCTTTGTTCTTTAAGAGCTTGCTCTGCTACCAATTGTTATTCCCTAACAATCTAACAAAGAATTACAGAAGGGGGGTTGAATGTAATTCTGGCTAATTTTTTAATTTTAAGAACAGTTCTACTATGAATATATAAATGTGTTTGATTTGGCTATGGTGCGGAATGAAAGTATTGATGAAATCAAAAAACAAAGTGATCAAATACAAGTATTTAAAATCTTTCTGATGGATTGAAGTTTTCCACCAGAGATATATATTAATTTGAGAACTCTGCGATGCAATGTCTTTGCACACAGCTGCTTACAAGTTGAACTCACAAGAATAGAGAAATTCTTTTACAAATACAACTTTTTTTTATTTCTCTGGTAATTACTTACTAACTTGGATATTTTTCTACTTGCTACACTTGGTTTATATATCACCAAGTTACATGATAAAAAGACAAACAAATAAGACAAAATGTTTCTAGTCTGATTTCATGTTCCTTCATTTCTCTATCCAGCATCTTTGAATATCTTCAGTTTAGCATGAAAATGGAAATGCTTCTTTGTTCATTAAACCCTGTAAATAAGCTACCACATTCCATTTGCATGCAATCAACGTATGTGACTGTCAAGCCATCATCCTCAGCACCTACCACTCATTCTACTCAACCTACCCTCATGACATATCTCAAAACCTATCTCTCCACTTCACAGACCGATCAACCCTCAGCCTCAGCACCTACTGTGAAGCCTTCTTCCTCCAAGCCAAAGAGGACAAAAACTGTTCCTCAAACACCTCAAAAGAGAAGGAGGATTACCTTGAGAGATGAATCTGATACTGAGGAACAGGTTCCTTCTTCAAAACCTGTTGTAAGTGCAGCTGAGAAAAAGACTTCTCAGAAGGATTCTGGAATTGGGGGATCTAGGCTTCTCAAAAAGGCTTAGAAGAATGACAGTTCCTGAAACTCCCAAGGAATCCAAATCAACAAAGAGATACCAGAAACAGAGGGCAAAAAGGCCAGTTTCAGATGATGAAGAGGAAGCAGCTAAGGAAGGAGATAAGGAATCTCTGATCTCACAAGACAAGGAATTTGCTCCAGTCACTTCTTCTCTATCAACTCCATCTAAGGAAGCTGCTACTGAAAAGGCCAACACACCATCTATGTCTCCTGTTCAAAAGTCTGTCTCTCCTGTTGATCCAGGCCTAAGTGCTGAAATTGATATTCAGAACCTGGTTGTGCCTGAAATACTTTTCTTAGAAGCTCCACCAGCAACTAATCCTTCTACAACACCTGTTCCTGATGCTATTCAAACTCCAGAGTTAACAACAACATCTTCTCTGAATCATGATGTAGATGATCAGACTTTAGGTGAGCATCAGGATTTGGCTGTTGATCAGAACTTAGAACAAGATCAGCAATTAGAGGATGCTGAAGCCTCTATTGCTACTCACACTGTTGTCTTATCAGAAGATACTGATTCTTTAAGTTCTGATGCTGCAAATGCTGGAGATACTGGTGATGCAGCTCCAACTGTAGATGCTGATACAGCAGGTCCTTCAGGACATGCTCCTCAACAGACTATTCTAAAGTCTGAACTGGTTAAGAAGTTTGTTACCGGAGAAGCACCAGTACCTTGGAGTGAAACTCCTGCAGGTCAGGAGTGGACTAAGGAATGGAACTCAGTATCCTGTGTTCCAACTGAAAAGCATCTTGCTGAGCACTTGACTAAAGCTGATGCAATGTTAAATTCTGATGATTTCAAAACCCAGCTTAGAGTCACTGCATTGAGTACTAAACATCTACAAGGTCTTCATTCAACTACTCATGCAGAGCTACATAAGATTCAGGAGAACTTTATCAAACAGGAACAAGTTTGGAAAATTGATAAGAAAAAGTTCTTCCAACCTACCATTGACAGGATTGCTTATATTGAGAAGACTCAAGATCATCAACAAGCTCAGATTGATGAAATTCTGAAAAATCAAGCTTCCCAGCAATCACAACTAACTGAAATCCAATCCTCAGTGGAATTGCTTATCTCTCTACTACTGTCTGCTGATGCCAAAAAGGGGGAGAAAGTAATTAAGTCCAAATGCAAGACTGACAAGACACTGACAGGAAAGGATAATGAAAAAGATGATCAAGGAAACTCTGGAATGGGTAGAGGTCATAGTCAAGGTAGAGGATTCACATCAAGACAAGCTAGTCACAGGACAAGTTCTGATACTGGAAAGAGAATAAGTTCTCCTACTGGTAAAAGGATAAGTTCTGATGAACTTTTAGATCTTGATGAGGAAATGTCAAGACAATTATTTCTTCAGGAAAATCCAGGAATGGACTAGGAGAGTTTAATGAAAGAAGAAGCTAGGCTTAAATCAGAGAAAGTCACATCTAAATCTGAAGCTTCTGGTAAAAAGCCACTTCCAAAACTCAAAGGCATTGTGATCAAAGAAAGGACACATACTGAAGCAACATTGGCTAGATCACAACCGCAGATAGATCCAAGATCCAAGGGTAAAGAAAAGGTTGGTGAACCTATCAAGGTTTATGTGCCTCCCGAGGATGAAGAAATTACTAATGAAAAGGATAATCTTGCTCTGACTTCAAGAAAAGTTCTTAAAACAACCTCTGACATGGCTCAAGTTGTTCAGAGTCAAGAAATTGTAAGTTCTGATATTCAGAAGAAGCAAGTACCCTCTGACATAGCTCAAGTTAACTTGATATCAGAAGATAGACCAAAGACACTCCTACCAGGATTCACTAAAGCAAAACAGACTCAACCTTTGAAGACTACTGCAAGTGGTTTTGGAGCAAGAGTAATTAGTGGAAAGGAAGCTAGAGATAAAACTGGATTGGGAAGTGCTGATGAAAGGAGAATACATAACACTACCAATGATCCAACTTCCTTGAGTGAACCAGGTATTGGAGCAACTCCTGAGAGATTGAATCAACTAGAATCTGTACAGATGGTTTACCATACCTACTTGAAAGAATACATCATGTTGTATTTCATGACAGATGGTAGGGTTTATCATATAAGACAAAATGCCATTCCATTGAAGTATTTTAAAGAATTGGAGCATGTACTTTTCTTACTTCAAGTGGATGACAGAATAACAGGGACTGCTGCAAACTATTTAAAAGAACAGATTCAGAGACAGAAAAGGCTTTATTCTGTTAAGTCTGACAACATATATGTTCCAAAGTACAGAGATCACAATGGTGATATTGTTGATATGAAACCTAATACTGTACAGATCAGAACATATCTTGGTATTAAGAGACTTGAATTCAATCTGGAGTCTGACAAAGCCTATGTCATAAGACTAGATCAGGAGTTGAGAAAAGCAAAGATCAATGATCTCAGAGCTGCAATCTTTCAAACTGGTGAAGATACTGCAGAGCTTAAAGATGCCAAAAGGAGAATGATTGATGAACTCAGATATGCTGAGAAATGTTTGTTGAAGAACTATCTCAGAACAACTCCTGACATCAGAGAGATCAGATGATGAAGCCAAGTCGAAGATCTACAACTGCTTAAATTCTGATATTTGTACAGACTGAAGTTGTTATCAGAAGTTGATTATTGGTAAAGCTTTAAGAACTGTAAGTTGTAGTTATCTAGTCTAATTCTCATGCATTTGTACTTAATGTTTTTGACATCATCAAATATCTGTTAAACTTGTATATTATGCTAATTTACAAGTTGGGGGAGATTGTTAGATATATTTGATAATGTCATGGCTAATACAATTTATGTTTAGATTTCAGATCTTACTTAACAGGACAGATCAGTACTTAACTGTTGATCAGTACTTATACTGGAAGTCAGGACTTAAGGATATCAGTACTTATATTATCAGGAGATAATCATCAGAAGTTAGATATCAGAACTTAAGTGCTGAAGGACGATCAGATAAGGACAGTAGCTGATTAAAGGAAAGAAGATCAAGATAAACATAAGAAGAGATATGCATGAAGAAGGAGTTCCGTGAAGAATGGAATACTTGGATGAAAAGATATCTGATTGATATGTTTTAGGAAGCAGAATTATATTCCATATCAATTAGCGATTATCTTGTAACTGTGTAGTATATGAACACAGACATAGGGTTTACACTATAGGTGTTATCATATTCGAGAAGATTATTCATTGTAACCCTAGCAGCTCTCGTGATATTTGTTCATCACTGAGAGGTAACAGTTCCACACTGTAACAGAGTTTATTGTTTCAATAAAGTTTGTTTTCTGTTACTTAATATCGATTTGATTGTATTATACACTTTATTCACCCCCCTCTACAGTGTGTGTGACCTAACAGGGTGGTATACAATGAAAAACTGAAACTTATCAAATCTGGAACCAGAGAAGGCATTGGATTCCAATATGGAGATCTTAGAATCTGATCTGTTAGATATAGATACTCTGACAGAAAATCTTGATGAAAGAATTTCTCTTTCACATCTTGAGAAATTTGAAGTCGTGAAGATTGTTCATAGAAAGATAAATGATAATGATGTCAGAGAAGAGATTCTGTACTTTTTCAGGGATGGTAAAGTAAAAAGCTTTACATTACAGCAACTCTTAATGAAGACTGTGACAGAATTGAAATACATTCACTATCTTCTTAGAGTTGAGAACAAAGTCACCAGAAACTGGTCTTCTATGATACTTGAAGTGATCAGAAGAAGAGCCATGACAAAAGATGATAGATACAATGGTGATTATGTTCCTGAGTACAGAACTTATATTGGTCAAGAAATGTAGATGAAAAAGGGATCTGCAGTGCTACAAGTTTTTCTCAACAGTCCTTAGTTATCCTTCAGTCCTGATTATGAAGATGTAAGTTTGAGCTTCATGTTGATTGGTGATCTTGAGATAAGAAAAAACTCAATTTTTAAGTTAGGATCGGCTATCTATCAGCTTGGAGAAGACACTAAAGAGAAGAGAGAGTTGAAGAAAAAACTTGTTAAAGTCCTACGAGACAAAGAGGAAGAAAGATTGAAGAACTTTCTTGGAACAACTGTTAGTTATCTGAAAATACTGAAGTAAGCTTTACACCTTGTAAATTTTGTAGATTGGTTTTGGCATCATTGAGAATGGAATTTATGCTTTATTGCATTAAAGCATAAATTGGGGGAGATTGTTACATATTGAATTCTCAATGATTAGAAGAAGCTCAGGATATGGCTGTTCGGATGTCATCAGTATCTGATGTACCGTCAAGATTTGGCATGTCATCAGTATTTGAATGTCATTAGTATTTGAAGACAGTCAGCATTAGAGGATTTGTTCTGTTTCTTATAATATGGAGCAGATATCTGTTACGTCTGAGTTATAGGACTTTATCTGCTTAGTTTAAGATATGTATCAGTTTCAGTTAGTTTTTGATAATGCATATCTTAGATTAATTTGTTGTAGCTGTGTAGTATATAAACACAGTTTAGGTCATCACTTAGTGAAACACACTCGAGAATCATTCGACTTAGCAGCTCTCAAGAACATCAGTATTTCTTGAGAGGATTTTGTAACAGTTTTTATCAGGTAAAATAAAAAGCTGTTATATTTTATTACTTGTTCGAAATATTTATACAATTGTATCGAACCCCCCTTAAACAATTGTATCTTTACTGGGCAACATCATTTGTCTCACTAGATGTTAATAATGAATATACATATACATAAATCAGATATTTAGCATATAAACAATTGAAACCATCATAATTTACTAAAAAATGTAACATACGATAATTTACATGTTGTCACACACACATATAACTTAATCTTACTTTGTTAACAGTAGTGTAAATAAAAAAACTATCATTTTTTCATATATATATATATACGTTGAATTTCAAAAAGTAACATTTTTTATTAAAATAAAATTTTATATTAACAGTGGTGTAAATTTTACATTATTGTATGTTATGATTGCAAGTCATTCTGACTTCAGTTATGCATTTTTTATCTTTTTAAATTGAGTAAGTTAATTGTAAGTTAGTCGTGAACTCAATAATAATATAAAGCGGTACATATAATTTATCTAAATAAAATTCAAAGTTTTTGGTTAACTCTATATTGAACATATATGTTAATTTTTAGCTTTTTCTTTGTAAACATAGTAACGACATTCTACAAATTAAGTTTAATCATTTCATTTTAAACGAACACCGACTATCATATTTATATTCATTCATTAAATACAAATTATACAACACACACAAATAAATATATATATATATTGCTTAATGAGTTATATTAGAAATTGTAGAACATTTACGAATAAGAAAACAATTAAGAATATTATAATTGCATGATGCATAAAAAATTCTAGAAAATGACCCGGACCTCGCACGAGTTATTGTGGTAGTTATATATTTAATACAGCACAAGGGTTCCGTGAACCATTTTATTCCACATCAGCATCTGTTATAACTCTATTCTGTCTATGTTAATTTCTGATTGTGCTTAATTTTTGCGACCCTTCGGCCGCTCTGCTAATCTGATACATCTATCCTCTTGAATGCCATTAGCTCTATCTAATGCGTTGATGCATCTTCTCACACAACTGCACAAGCCAATTCGCCGCCCAAGCAGAGGATCAGGACATCAGGTATACCAAATATATATATATAATCGCTGTGTGTTTGATAAAATTTCTAAATGAATCAGATTTTGTGAACGATTATGGAGGTTAGAGCATCCGTCATTACTACTAGTACAGATAATTTTTGTAGTTTTTAAAATGAAAAACATAACTTTTATAAGTAGTAACTGATTCTTGTGATTCAACACGATTGTTAGTTTCTCACCACATAATATGTATGTCCCCTTATTGTTGGATACAAAGTAAATACAAAGATGGTTGTTATTTCTTAAAGCTTGCGCATTTGATCACAAGTATATCAATTCACAAACCTACTACATTTTATGATTGCACTTGCAAATATGTGTTATATGTAATTAACTTTTTGTTGCACCTTTATGTGGACTATCACTATCTACATCGCATACCATTATGTTAATTAACGTTAGTACAGTGTACATAGGTAATATTAACCAAACTGGGGTAAAATGAAATAATTATTGAGGACAAGAAGCAGGAAGTGAAAAGAGAAATGTTAGGATGTTCAATACATTGGTCTTGACATGTTTTATTCATACTTTCAATAGACAGTAAATGTCTCCTGGGAGCTTAATATAGCGCGCCTACAAATCGATGTTTGGTTGCAGTTTCAGTATCACAGGTTGTTATAAACTATCAAGAACGTATGGCTACTGTGCAAAAGAGGTTTGTAGCCTCCTAAGAAACATTTAACCTACATTGACCTACGTTGCTTAGTGTGTTAGGAACTATGGCCTATATTTGAAAAGTAGTGTGGGATTAAATAAAGCTATACTCTCTCTTTATCAATACAATAAACACCGTTTGTCTCGACAAAGTTTTGCACCCACAAAAGTTATATGCTATATGTAGATATGACTACTACATCTTCAAATATGTCCTATTTTTAACATTAATGTGTTACTTGCAAAGTGTCTGGATTTTTATTTTTATTGGCTCATTTGTATATATTATTTTTCTACAGCTAATAAGTTACGTCAACCTATTATATATGGTAAAGCTCGAACCTAGAAGGTGGTATTATTATTACGCATATTAATTCCTCGCCATTAATGACTCATGTCACCTTTATGTTACTTACTCACCCAGATGTATGCAGGTCGTTTGAAATTTTGTATGTTTTACTTTATCATATTCGTATTAAATTTAACCTTTTAAATCTCTAATTTCAAATAATGAATAACAACAATTACAAGAAGAAAATTTAAACTAAAACATTTCTAATTTTAGACAATACTAGCACATTAAATATTCAAGCATGTTGCTTAACAAGTGAACTCTTAATTCTTTTTTGCAACTTCCTATAAATAACTGTCAAATTTTTTATAATAATTCTGCTTTTTAGCGTGCAACTTAACTAATTTATTATAATAATTTTTATTTGCAACTTCTTAGTCAAATTAGTTATTGAGTTTCGAAATGTTCGAATAGTTTGTGAGTGCATCACAACTTTTCAGGAGTCATTTTTAGGGGTGGCTCATTATCAAATTTAAAATACATGAATATACATAGAACTTTGATTTTTCGTAACATTTACTTGATTTATATAGCTTAATTTATGGCTCCTTGACATCTGCTTTCAGCCTTCACATTCAGGTACAACTCTCTATGGTTGTGCCTCAAATTGGAATGAAACCCACTTTATAGTTACCTTCTATGATAGTGTTATATGGACAATTTTTTTTAGTTGATATATTAAGTGTTAATATGGTAAATTAAATATGAATCGAAGATATTTCATGTGATTAGTATATGGTATGTGCTTATGTTGATTATCGACTATTCTATTGATTCTATCCAGGGTACTAGAGGATCGAGCGGACTAGAGTATGACTTTAATTCGTTAACAAGTTTAAAGTATGACTTTAGGCGAATGTTAGGCTTTAGATATGCATCTCTATGTATTATTTAGTTTTTAATACTTAGAAGTAGTTAAGATGTAACTATCTTTTCATAATTAAGCATAGTTTCCAATTATTTAAAAAAATATAGAAGTGAGAGCCATATATCGTATGCGGTGGTGCTTTTGTTAGATCACTATCAGGTTGCTGGATCACTAACATATATTTCAAGAGTCATTTAGTTGTGTTCCTTGGTATGATGATCATATGTTTAGGAGAACTTGTTATTTACCTACTTTCAAATAATCTTTCAAGTTGATCTTTACTTTCATATAATTGTTTCTTGAAATCTAATGTCCTTTATTTTATACAGAGAATGAATATATTATCATATCATTTACATGTTCTGTTTTAGTAGTTTGGTGCATGTTAGCTAATCGCCAAACGAGAAACTGTCACCAAAAATTGGTATCCTTTGGACAGAAATTGGTATCATTTACATGTTCTGTTTAGTAGTTTGGGTCCTCTATGTATTCAACCCGGACTCAAGCTCCATTTGGACAGAAATGATGGTGGTTTGCGGTGTAGCTGTAAGGTGGGCACCTGCAAAACAGAACCGGAGGGGGTGTCCCCGCGGCTCCTCAGGTTTGAGGATGAGAAAGGATTATGAAGGAGGAAAGGGTAAAATGGGAATTATACGAATATATTATGGTGCGTGTATATTTGTGTATATCAGAGATAAAGTAACCCCTAATACTCCATATTCTCAGCCTTTTATAGGCTTCCCATTAAGGTTTGGGGGTTTGTACCTTTTGATCTGGACCGTAGGTGTGTTTTGGACTGTATGATGCGTGGACATCCATGATGAACTAGTGTACTACTAGATCCGGACCGTAGGAAGGTTCTGAATCCGGGCTACCTGGACGGTAGTGATATTGCCACGTGTCTAAAGGTCCTTCAGGGTTATTGCTAAATGGACCCTGGACTCTTCTTGTTGGGTCCTGTGATCTTTTTACTGGGCCTGTGTTATTATGGGCTATCTTTTTCCTCCAACTCCCTTATGCGGGTTTTCCCGGATGGGGAAGTAGATTATTTATTGTTCCTCCAGATCGACTTAGAAAACCTTTTTGGTGTTTCCTTTAATTTGTTGAAGCCTAACCCCGGGGTCCAATGAGTATAAGAATCAGGGGTTGACTTGGTTAGTCCTTTAATTTGTGTCCAATATGGGGTTCCTTGAACTACTTAGAAAATTTTTGGGGTTTTTCTTTGATTTGTTGCCCCCTAACCCCGGGGTCTAATGAGTGTAAGACTCCGGGGTTGACTTGGTTAGTATTTTGATTTTTGTCCAAGGTGGGGTTCCTTGAACTAGTTAGAAAAATTTTGGGGTTTTTCTTTGATTTGTTTCCCCAAACCCCGGGACTAATGAGTGTAAGGCTCCGGGGTTGAATTGGTTAGTCTTTTGATTTTTGTCCAAGGCGGGGTTTCTTAAACTAGTTAGAAAAATTTTGGGGTTTTTCTTTGATTTGTTGCCCCCTAACCCCGGGGTCTAATGAGTGTAAGACTCCGTGGTTGACTTGGTTAGTCTTTTGATTTTTTTCCAATGTGGGGTTCCTTGAACTAGTTAGAAAAATTTTGGGGATTTTCTTTAATTTGTTTACCCCAACCCCGGGGTCTAATGAATATAAGACTCCGGGGTTGACTTGGTTATCATTTCTAATTCGAAATTTGAATTTTGGATAAGGTTTGGAGGATAAGGACAGGCTGACATTTGATTTGACCGGACTCTGAAAAGTGGATGCTGAAAATCTGGGTTGTCAGATTACTGTCGGGATTATAGCCAGACTCATCGATATATACATGTGTATATATGTGTGAGCAATATTTTAACTCCCCCTTTTCTCTGAAAAGCCGCGGTGTGCCATAATTACGTAGCGGGAATTATTGGGGTTTATAGCCAAACAATAAATGTCGTGGCAGTTACAATATCAAGGCCAATAGAAAATGGCCACGTGGCCACGCTGTCCCTCCACCCTTCGAAAACCGTTCACCATTCTTTTTTCTCCTATAAATACCCCTCTGTCATTTTCCTTTCTTCTTTTACGCTAACATAATTTCGAGAGAGCAAAAATAAGGGTTTTCATTGGTGAATTTTCGGAGCTCTTTCAGTTGAAGCCTTTACATATCTCCTGCTTTTCTGTAAGCTTTTGTCTTTTTTGCGTCTTCCTTTTTGCTTTTCCACCATGCATGCCACTGTTGTTTTATGTGAGTTCTTATTTCGCCACTGTCCATTTTTTGCTCGAGTTTTGTAACTGGTTCATTGTTTCGAAGTTGAACTGTGTAGTTTTATAGGTTTGGTATGGTTTTAGTGGTTGTTTTGCGTTTGATTTGCATGAACAACATCAATTTTGCTAGTTTTTGTGTAAAAATATGGGTTTGTGGTAGTGTAAAAACGTGGTTGAGCCCGGGGTATGTTCATGGCTTATGTGTTTGGCCATATATATATATTGTGGAGATCTTGTTTTTGATCTTTGATTTTAGTGTAAATATGTTTCTGAATCTTTTTTTTGTTTTGTTTTTTGTTTTTTGGTTCGCGTGCGGCATTAACTCCGGGGTGCACATATATGTGTATATAGTATATGCACGGTAGGAAGTTTAAAAACACAGCTAACCTTAGGATTCGTTACCCGGAGAGACCAGGTGGTTTAGGAGAATTGTTGTCAAACCTTCGTTCCACTTCTTCGCCTAGCAGTAGTTCTTTTGAGATGCTTCCTCGTGTTGAACAACCCGCTCACGTACTAGCCCAGACTTTAGTTTTAGGGCTCGGGGACACGTTGGCTAATGATGATGGGTCCTGGGATGATGTAGATCAATATTTTGTCCAATGTAGGAGGGACCTAAACCTTTGGGTTTTTAATATAGAGATTTATCCGCGGCATACGGGGCCCCGGAAGGATTAGATGGTCGGGAACCTTATGACGAGGCAGCCATGGACGGACTATTTTTTAACGCCCCGGGGACACGGTATGAATGCGGGTTTGTACATAAGGAGATTGGGGAGAAATATACAGACATCGAGGTGGATAGCGCCCTTAGGCTTGCATTTAAACTCGGGGATGAATACGAGTGGAGGTGGCCCGAGGAGAATGAGAGGGTTTATCACAGACCGGCGGGGGGCTATGTCAGGATTCCTTTAGAGCATCTCCGGGGTAAGCTTCTAGGGCTACATCAATTTAAAAAATCCCTCTGCCGGGATGTTTATGGGATTCCCTTCACACAATTAGACCTGAATTCTGTGAAGTGGATTAGCTGGTTTCTGGCTTGTTGCCACGCTAAAGACTATCTCCCAACCTTCAGACTTTTCCACCATATCTTCACAATTAAGAGATCCACCGCTCGGCCCATATTTGAGTTTTTGTTTAGGATTGAGGACTGTGGTTATCCTTTAGACAAAATGGTCCTCCCGATTAGCATTTTAACTTCCCTCAAGGGTTGGCACCGATAGTTCATATTCATCCGGGGTGGGGATTTGGAGTTCAT
Source organism: Apium graveolens (assembly GCF_009905375.1). NCBI lineage: Eukaryota > Viridiplantae > Streptophyta > Magnoliopsida > Apiales > Apiaceae > Apium > Apium graveolens. Next base: position 46,580,172 of record NC_133655.1, on the reverse strand, counting down.
GCTGCTCCATAAATTTGAATTTAAAACAGATAAATTTCTGGTCCAGCGGCTCGGGCAAGCAGCTCTCACGATGGTGTATGTCTTCTGTGGGGCACTCGGAGCACAGTGGACCCGGGACTCTTTTAATAATAATGAAAATATGCACGCTGTCAGATGTAAGTCTTTGGCCTTAGCTTTATTTTCTGCTCTTTTTTATTTATTATTTGTTTTTATCCGGGGTTGATTTTTTTGCTGGTATATTTTTAGGTATTCCGAAGTTAATCCCCTACCCAAGCAACATTTCTGCTCAACTTAAGGATTTGGATGCAAAGTGCCGGAGGATCGGACGCCTGTTCAGCGTGGACCTCGGGAAGAAGAAGGTCGGTGAGGGAGAGGAAGGTGGTGTCGGGGCCAGAAAGGCTGCGCTGACTCGGCCGGGGAGGACTACTATTGTCATAAATGAGCCTCAGAATGATGTCGTGAAGGAAAAGGAGACGGAGAGGGTCCAGGTGCCCCGGAAGAGGAAGAATGCGCTCGTGGGGTCCGGGGAGCAGGTTGGTGAGGATTCAGACAGCCGGGCCTCTAAGAAGGTTGCTACCTAGCTGGCTCCGGACACCCTGGAGACCCTCAATGCATTGTTCGCCAGCTCCACTCTGGAGACTCGCCAGAAAGAGCACTTTGAGAACTATGTCAGCACTGCTGAGAGAAAGAAGTACCAGAAGGAGCCCCTCGAGGACTTTATGGTCTCCTTGCAGGAGGATATGACTGCTGTAAGTGTGCTTTATTATTTTTTGCATTTGTCTTTTCCTGCTTTATATCTACTAGTTTTGACATGTAATTTTTGCAGGCTAACTCCCGGGTTGCTGGGTTGGTTTGTATCACCCCGAGTCTTAAGGCGAAAGCTAACGCCGGGGAGGTTGCCAAAACTGAGGCCGAGAATCTGGCCCGGGAGATCAAGGACCTGAAGGAGGCCAATGCTAAGGAGGCCAGTGCTCATAAGAAGATTCTAGACAAGATTAGGGAGAGGCAGGACCGGGCCGAGGCTTTTGTCCAGGAGTTGAGGGCTAAGAACAAGAAGTTGAGAGATGATCTACCTGCCTGCCCCACTCCGGAGGAAGTTCTGGCCGGCTTCCGAGGCACTCCTGCTTATGTTGAGGAGTTGAATGACAAGGCACTGAAGAAGATCCAGATTTGCTGGAGGGTTGCCTCACGGTATCTCGCGCGATAATCCCGAGGGTACCATCGATGTCTTCCTTGAGAAGTACATTGAGGAGTAGACCTGGATGGAAAATGAGGCTAATGCCATCCTGGCAAGAGAATCTGGAGTCGGAGCGTCCATTAATATGCCTCTGATGCCCGAATCTCCTTTGGCCCTGCAGTCTCCTCTCCCCAGGATGAACCAGAGCAACCTCCTTCTCCTCTTGTCAAGCCAACCGTAGAAGATTAAAGACTTTGACATGCATGTCATGTAATTTGAATTTATGTTTTAAGTTTAAGGATTTCAAAACTAAGCCTTTTGGCTTCTTTAACTTGATTGTATTTGAACATATCGTGGTTTGTTCTCGGGGTAGGTTTCCCCGGGTTATTTTAATGCATTTGCATTTTTTCTGCATTTATTCGCTTGTCATTCGGATTTGAACTTAAGAATTTCTAACTTTTAGGAAACAATTTTAAGTAGACATGGGTTGTGTCTTGTGACCCCGGATGGGGGTAAATCTTGTATTTTGTAGAAGTTTTCTAAGTACGCATGGGTTGTGTTATTTGACCCCGGGGAGGGGTAAATCTTTAATTTTATGAAATATTTCTAAGTACACATGGGTTGTGTCTTGTGATCCCTGGTAGGGGTAAATTTTTAATTTTATGAAATATTTCTAAGTACACATGGGCTGTGTCTTATTTGACCCCGGGGAGGGGTAAATTTTTAATTTTATAAAATATTTCTAAGTACACATGGGCTATATCTTATTTGACCCCGGGGAGGGGTAAATCTTTAATTTAGGGAATTTTCTAGGTATCGAATTGATATAATTCAAGCATTTGGGTGTGCATGTGAAATTAAACAAACTGGATAATAAAATTGAATTCTAAAAATAAGCTTCTCATTCAACTGGAAATAGAGTGGAGATTACATTAAAGGGTGAATAGGAGCAGAATTTAAATGAAGATATCTTAGTTCAGACATATGGATGATCCCGGAATATGCACCTTTTAACTACTGGTAGTATTTCCTTAGCCGAGCCCCGTGCCAGGTGTTCGGGACCTTATTATCATTGAGATAGCTTAGCTTGTGTGTCCCAGGTCGTATCACCTCCTTAACCTTGTAGGGCCCCTCCCAGTTTGGTTGTAGTTTGCCTTGATTCGTTGGGTCCGAAGCTTCGGTATCCCGGAGTACCCGATCTCCTACTTCATATTCCTTTATTTTAGCTTTCTTTGTAAATTAGAGTTTTGTCTTTTCCTTGTAGCTTTCAATCTTTTCCACAGCGCGGTCTCTTACTTCATCCAAGAGGTCCAGATTGGTTTTGAGGCCTTCAATATTTGAGACTTCATCAAAATTGAAAACTCTGTGGGAGGGGGATCCGGTTTCTACTGGTATATGGGCCTCGGTGCCATAGGCATGTTTTAAAGGAGTTTCCCCGGTTCCTGTCCTCGGGGTGGTTCTATAAGACACAAGACTTTCGATAGCTCATCTAGCCAGTTCTTCTTGGACTCCTCCAATATTTTCTCCAGACCCCGGAGTATGGTCCTTTGGTGACCTCTACTTGTCCATTTCCCTGGGGATGGGCCACGGATGGTCTTTTATGCTTGATTTCGAGCTCTTTTAGGTATGCTTTGAAGTCTGATCCAACAAACTGTGGCCCGTTATCCGAGATCATAACCATCGATATCCCGAATCTCATCACGATTGAATCCATGAATTTGATGTAGTCATGCTGGTTGATGGTTCTCATGGCCTTAGCCTCTGCCCATTTAGTCGTGTTGTCAATCGTAACTAGCACGTAACATAGATCTCCTTTAGCTCGGGGAAAAGGACCCATGATGTCGATTCCCCAAAAGGCAAAGGGGATCGAGGATAGCACTGACCTAGAAGGCTTGGACTTTGTTTTGGCACATTGTTGAACTTTTGGCATTTGCTGCACTTCTTTACGTATGCCACCGCATCTGTGTGAATAGTTGGCCAATAGTATCCTTGCCTAATGACTTTGTAGGACAGGGATTTGGCAGCTAAGCGATCTCCGCAAATTCCTTCATGAACCTCTCGGAGATAATAATCTGCCTCCTCCGGATTAACACATTTGAGAGTCGGCGCAGAGAAGGTTCGCCTATATAGTTGATTATCTTCAAGGAAGAAATGAGCATCTTCATGTTTGAGGTAGCGTGCCTTACTCTGATCTTCGGGCAGGGTCCCATCTTTCAAGTAGGCTATATAGGGATTCATCCAGTTATCTGTGCTGCCGATGCATAAGACTTCGGCACGGTGGGTGTTGGGTGCTCCGAGCTCTTCGAAATAGACCGAACTGCTCAGGTCTAAAGTGTTCTGCATGAGCTTGGATTGCTCATCTGCCTTGGAGTTATCTTATCTATTTATCTGCAGGATGGTGGTACCCGGGATGGTTTCCAGGATACTTCGCACCATTGCTTCATATTGAGCCAGTTTATGATCTTTTGCAATATATTCTCCATTTATTTGTTTGACCACAATCTGGGAATCGCAATAGATGACCAAACTTGTTATCCCAAGGGATTTAGCTAACATGAGTCCGGAGAGAAGTGCTTTATATTCAGCTTGATTGTTTGTTGCTTTGAAAGCGAAGGTTATAGCTTGTTGAATTGTAAAGCCATCCGGGCCGGAAAAGATTAATCTTGCTCCGGACCTTTCAGCTGTTGCCGAGCCATCGACATGTAATGTCCATTCATTTTTGTCTTCGGTTTCTTTCTCGCCCCCAGTTTAGCGTGCCGGTACGTCTGGGGCTTCAGGGAAAGTACATTCCATGACAAATTCGGCCAAAGCTTAAGCTTTAACGGCTGTTCTCGGAAAAAACTTGATGTTGAATTGGCTTAGTTCAATCGCCCAATTAACCAGTCTTCTGGATGCATCTGGCTTGTGAATGATTTTTCGGAGTGGTTGTTCAGTAATCACCTTGATTTTCCGGCCTTGGAAATATTACCCCAGCTTCCTGCTTGAGTGCACAAGAGCTAAGGAAATTTTTTCTAAGTTTGGGTACCGGGTTTCGGCGTCCTTGAGGACCTGGCTTACATAGTAGACCGGGCTCTGTGTCCCACCTTCTTCCCGTATGAGAGCTGAAGAGACTGCTCTTGCCCCGGCTTTGATGTAGAGATATAGAGGCTCCCCGGGCATAGTTTTTGAGAGTATAGGCGGATTCATCAGGTGTTGTTTGACTTCTTCGAAGGCTGTGTGGCATTCCACAGTCCAATCGATTAGTTTTTTGTTCTGGGCTCCTTTTATTAACTCAAAGAAAGGCAGGCATATTTCTGCTAGTTTTGGAATAAATCTGCGAAGGGCTGCCAAGCATCCTGCCAATTTCTGAATGTCTTTCTGATTCCGTGGAATCGCCATTTCCATTATAGATTTAATTTTCTCCGGGTTGGCTTCGATTCTCTATTCACTAACCAAAAAACCAAGAAACTTCCCATATGGGACTCTGAAAGCACATTTCTCCGGGTTCAGCTTCATGTTGTACTTTCTTAAGTTGTCGAAACATTCCTTGAGGTCTTTGATGTGGTCCGGGACTGTTATTAATTTGGATATCATGTCATCAACATATGATTCCATGTTCCTGTCCAGATGACTCTTGAAGATGGTGTTCATCATTTTTTGTTAGGTCGCTCCGACATTGATTAGGACGAAGGGCATCATGAGGAAGGCGTATACATCCCGTTGTTTGATGAATGCCATTTTTGGAATATCTGCCGGATCATTTTGACTTGGTTGTATCTGTAAAAAGTGTCCATGAAGCTTAGCATGACATGGCCCGAGGTTGTATTTATTAATTGATCAATATTGGGTAGCGGGTAGGAGTCTTTAGGGCACGCTGAATTGAGACTCGTGTAGTCCACACACATTTTCCACTTCCCGTTGAGTTTCTGGACTAGGACAACGTTTTCTAGCCAATCCGGCTACTTAATTTCACAAATGACATCTGCCTTCAACAATTTTTTAACTTCCTAATTATTTGCTTGATGTCTTTCCAGGGAGAAATTTATTCGCTTCTACTTGATGGGTCTTTATTTTGGATCCACGTCTAGACTGTGCATTGCAATAGACTCATCAATCCATGGCATATCCTCTGGGGACCAGGCGAATACATCAGCATATTCTTTCAATAAATTTATAAGTTCTTTCTGAAAGGTGGCTTCCAGGCCTTTGCCAATTTTGATCTTCCGGGTGGAGTTCTCGGGCTCCAATTCGACTTATATTGTCTATTGGGCAGGTTCGACCTTTGTCTTTTCTTTGGTTTCCACACATTTCTGAATCCGGGCGTCATCGTTGGTTATATTGTACCCCGAATCTTTGATCATGTTCACATCTAATCTGGGCCTCTTACTGAGATATTCGCGATGCTTCTTTCTGCTTTGTCCCTTGGGGAGGGATACTATCTTTTTTCTATTTTCTGGTTCAGTTTCTGCCATGATCAAAGCTTGGCCATAGCATCTTCCTGCCATTTCTTTGTCTCCCTTCAGTTCTCCTATTCCACCTGGGGTAGGGAATTTGAGTTTTAAGTGAATTGTTGAAGGGGTTAAATATCGATATGGTCACTTAACTGAAGCCCATGTATCAAAAAACACACTCTAGTTATCGGGGCCTCACTTGCATCACTATAGTTGACGATAATGCAAGGGCCGTTAGTCAGAGCCGTTGACCTGACGGGGATATGACGTGGCAGTGAGTAGTTGGACAGAGTGGACATAACGGTCCGATTTTTGCTACGTGGATATGTAACCTCTGTATAACGGCTATATAAGATATACAACCTCTGTATGCATGTATAAATTAGGGTTTATCAACTTAAATTAGTAGAAATTTAAGTCCACCATATATCAGTTTAATTCATTGCACAAAATTGAAGGTAACATGTCGACAATCAAAAGCCCCATGGGTAGAAGCAGCGATAGTTCATCTTCGGTAAAAAAGGAAGAGCACCAAATGTGTTTATGTGGGAGACGAGCTAGAATCTGTGTATCATGGACCTTAAAAAATCCTGGAAGGCATTTTTACACTTGTGCAATTCCTAAGGTAATTGTTTATTTTTTTTAACTTAAGATTTATGTAATTGTAAAAAGCAATTTATTTTTTGTAAATGTATGCAGGAGAAGGATGCCATTTCTTTCAGTGGTTTGAAGAGGATTTTTGTCCCCGGGCAATGAAAATGATTACTCACTTAAATCACAGGAGAATCTATCTAGAGGAGAAGTTGAAACTTGTTGAAGATGATCTAGCAGAAAGTGTTAAAAAAAGAAAGATTTTGAAGGAGGAAATGAGGCTGTTAGTTGATGCAAGAATTCAGTTGGAGGCTGACAAATCAAACCTAAAAAAACAATTGAAGATCTGCATTGTCTTAGCTGTGATAGGGGTTGCATTTTTGTTAATGCTGATATAGTTGTAGTGTAGTAATTGTTGATGTGCCATGGTAGGTAGTAGTAGTGAATGGTATTTAGTAGTGGCTGGTAACAGTCAATGTATGGTATATTTTGCAATGAATGAAAATGTCATGTAGACCTAATTTTGGTCTTTGCGTAAATAACCAAAGTATAATGTTTACTAAAAAATTAATGGTTATGGAAACAAATTCATTCAACTGCATTTAACCATCAATACCAAATAGCAAAAGTGATACCCTGTCTTACAATCAGATGGTAAATAGATAAGTCTTATAATACCAAAAAACAAAATACATAAGTCTTGGAGAGGAACTTAACATTACATATTTAGAAGTCTGGAAATAGATCCTTCATAATCATTAGATAGATAAGTCAGTCTGCTAGGTTAATTGGATCTTTTGGAGTGTTCTTGAATCCAATCAACCTTTTGAGCTCAGTACTCAATCTGAGTCCATACATGTTGCTGGGAGGAGGTGGTGGTGGAGGGTTTTGCTGAGGTGGAGGATTCCCCATCATCCTTCTAGTGCTGCTACTGCTTTGTTGTGCATTTCTGGCTGAGTTGTTGCTGGTTCCAGGTATGACTGGGGGAGTTGATACTGGTGGTGTGCCCCTTGGAGGATTGAAAGGAATTAGGCCTGGTATAGGCATGAAAATAGCCTTAGTTCCTACAGTCCCCCTTAGTTTGTCACTAAAATCTACATAGTCTTTGCCACTTTGCTTCCATTCATCTGCATTTTGACCCTTCACCAATGGCATTTTCTTCCTTGGAACTTTTTTGAAAAATGCTAATGGCTCATCATCTTTTAGTTCATCTGCTACCAATGGTTCATCTATATCTTTCTCCTCTACCAATGGTTTTCCTTGTTCATCTTCATGCCCAAAATAATCATCTGCAAATAGTCTCCACACCTCATGCTCACTGTGATCTGATTCATTTTCTGATTCAGATTCTGGTGCTAGTGTCTTGCCTTTACCAGTATAAGATGCTTCCTTGACCTTGCTCTTCCCAGTTTGTGAAGATTGTGTTTGTGGTTCATTGATTTTAATCCCTTTCACTGGCCTTCTCACAGTGAGTTTCTGTCTTTTTAGTTCCTTGGCTGCTTTCTTTTTTGGAGTAGTGTTTGTGGGCTTCCTTTTACTGGCAGATTTTTGCTTTTCATTTTCTGCAGTTTCATTGTTTCCAGCTGTGTCCTTAGCTTCATCTTTCCCTGGGCATTTTGATACTCTATGGCCTTCTTGTCTGCAGTTGCTGCAATGCATCACCCTTTTGTTGGAATACCTTTGTAAGATGACACCTTGAGATGGTGTTGCTTAACTCCTTGACCCTCCTTCCCATGCCTCTCTCCTTCTCAACTTCTTAGGCCTTCCTCTAAGCTTTTTAGGTATGTCTGGAGGCAACAACTCCTCAGTAGCATGAAAGTCCCAGTATTCCTCCCCCTTCATAGCTTCAAGTGAGTACTGATATGTTGTCAAGTATTTTTCCCTCTTATAGTACTCTGAAACATAGTCAACAGGTTGGTGCCTCCTTGAATGAATTGATGTAATGGCATGATGGCAAGGAATGCCAGTTAAGTCAAACATCCTACAATCACAGCTTCTTGCATCCAGGTCCACTGTCACTGATCTTGTGCCTAACTTAACTTGAAACTTTTTATGTCCATCCCATGCAGCAGACCACTTCCTTGAGTCGGTGATCAAGATGTCCAAATATTTTTTAATTTTAGGACAAATATGAAGGTCAGATTTCATCATGTCATCCCTTTTTTGCCTCATTCTTGTCATCAACTTGTAGTGTATTTCTTGTAACATAGTTAACAATGGCATAAACCTATATTATACATTATAAAATACATTATAGAATGCATGAAATACATAATAAAATGCATGAAACAGATGGTAAAATACAAAATAGAATGCATGAAATACATATTAAATTTCAATTTACCTTTCATTGATTATCCATGAATTAAAACTCTTTGACATATTGTTATCTGTGTTATCAACCAAGGAATGAGTGGAAAAAAATGGCTTACACCACTGTTTGGGATCCAGTTTAGATAAATGTGCATAAGCAGCCTTTGAGTGCTTCTCCAATTCTTTCATTGATCTGGTATATGCCACCTTGTGTGTAGCCCAAGCAATATTCCAAAAAATCCTCTTCAACAAAGAGCTAGGGAACCTGCACAAAATATCAAATGGTTAGTTATACAAAATATCACAAAGTAGAAAAATAAAAATAAAAAAATGGTGAGTTTTACCTTTTTGTGAAATTGGAACACAGATGCCTTGTGCAAAATCTGTGTTCTCCCCTAGGTAGAAGCTTCTTCACAGCATTTTCAAGCCCTTTTTGCTGGTCACTGATAATATTCAAGCCCCTGCCCTCATTCAACTCTAAGTTATCACTCATCAAATCAATGAACCATCTCCATGAATCTGTATTTTCTGATTCTACAACAGCATAACATATTGGGAACATTTGATTGTTCCCATCTCTCCCCACAGCTGCTAGTAGCTGCCCACCAGTGACTGTTTTAAGAAAACAACCATCTAAACCAATAACTGGTCTACACCCTTACTTCTATCCAGCCTTCAATGCAAAATAACACACATATATTCTCTTAAATTTGACAGGGTCATCTGGATTAAGCCTTGTAGTTAAAATCTTCACAGTGTTTTTGGGGTTACTTAGCAAAACCTCATGGCCAAAGTCCCTAACCCTAGAGTAATGCTGCTTAAGACTCTCTGCAACTCCTTCAAGTGCAACTTTCCTTAACCTGAGAATCTTAATTCTAGGGACCTCAATCTCCAATTCATTCTTGATAGTTTCTTCCATCTTCTTACAACTCCATTGTGAATTTTTCCTAATTCTTTCCCCAAATACCTCCACTAAGTACTGAACATTTGCCATTTTGTTATTGTATGGCTTAGTGCACAAGTGTGTGTCCACCAGTGTTTTAATTGTGCAAGCATGACCATCCTTGTCCCTGCTACACCATATGTAGAAGGGGCACTTAGCCTCACAACTTACTTGACACCTACGTGCATCATTAGTTATAAACTGCACAGCTCTTCTTTCACTAACTCCATATGTTCTCACTTGGTCCCTAAACTCTGTCATGTTAACAAATTTTGACCAACCTCCCATCTTGGAACACCACCAATACTTCTCTTGCTTCTCAACTTTTTCCTTCTTTTTGGATTAGGTGGACCTACATAACCAATCTTAGCATTCTCATCCTCACTTGAAGAAGAGAGGGACCTCATAATTTGAGAATCAAACTCAGACTCCTCACTAGGGAACTTGGTGGGTATATTCATAGCATTATACATATTATCCTTAAATTTCTTATCATTTTTCTTTATAACTTGTTCTTCCTCATCACTCACACAATCATCAGGAACTAAGCTCTCTTCTTCAGAATCTTCACTGTCACTCATGTTTTTAAAGTCTGGATCATCAGGGTCCTCTGAATCATCACTCAAGTAGACACCATCACTCTCATTATCTGGCTCACTCTGATTATTTTCCCTAACTGTTTCAATTTCCAACATTTTATCTACAGGGGGGCCAGTCTTCCTTGGATTTTGTATTGGAGTGTTTGGTACATCAATTAGTTCATCAAGCTCAAAATGATCTACATACAAGTCTATTCTACCATAAGGCTTATGTATTTCTATCAAATCAAGAACAGATTTATCATCATAAAACAACATAGTACCATTCTTAAAATGAAGACCATCACACTTGAAATAGACCAAAGCATTAACATCATATGAATATTTTTCAGCAAATTCTTCAAGATCACGAAATGACATAGTATCACAATCAAAAACTTTTATAACCTCTGTTCTTCCACCAACATACTTAATATTAGGAGGTGGTGTAAAATCACCGTGATGGTGAAGGTACACAGTAGTAGGCATGCTGTAAATACATACAAAAAGCATAAATTACATTAATCTAAACATATCAACATACATACACACAAAATCGACATTTTTTCTTCTCAATAATAGGTGGGTTTTTCGAATATACCTCTAATTGAAGACAAACAAAAGCACTCTTCACAATGTATGCAGAATCTCCCAATCAGTTGAACGATTTCGCCTTTTAGGGTTTTTTCGCCCAAATCGCCTCTAGAACCCTAATTTGCTCTAGATGCCCCGATATGAATTTATTAAACCGTTTTTTTATATTTTACCCTTGTTATAATTTAATTCAGCTTAGTTGTACGCCACTAATATGCCACATGGCGCCACGTCTGAATTGATGTGCGTTCCGTTAAAATTTAAACGATTCCCGTCAGGTCAACGGCTCTGACTAACGGCCCTTGCATTATCGTCAACTAGAGTGATACAAGTGAGGCCCCGATAACTAGAGTGTGTTTTTTGATACATGGGCTTGAGTTAAGTGACCATATCGATATTTAACCCATTGTTGAAGGGATGGCCCGGAGCTTGGTGATCATGGGCCTGCCGAGGATCATGTTGTATGATGATGTTGCATTTATCAGATAGAACTTCATTATATGAGAGACCTGCTGGGGTGCGGTTCCAAAGATTATGGGAAGATAGATGACACCCCAGATTGGAATCATTGTGTTTCTGAATCCATAAAAGGGATTTTCAAGGCAGAGCTCCATACGCAGGTGGTCGAGCTCCATCCTGCTGAGGGTATCTTCGAATACTATATTGGCAGAAGAACCATTATCAATTAAGATTCTCTTTACCTCATTATCCGCAACATCAAGAGTTACCACCAAGACCTGGTTGTGGTCTGGATTGAGTCCTTCGAAATCCGAGTAGGAGAAATATATCGGCTCATCCTCCAAAGGCTGAATCATCATCACGTCATTATCTAGATCCGGGCTCCGGGGTGGAGAAGCCGTACCGCCAAAGAAAACATTGACCATATTTTTGTCGTTTCCCGGGGTCGTCTCCTTTTTGTTTAACCTTCTTTGAAGATATTGGTTCATGTTCCCTTTTTGATCTGATCTTCGATGAACATCTTCAGAGAAAAACAATTTTCGGTGGTATTTCCATGGTCTTCATGATACCCACAATGTTTGTCCCGGGCCCTATTTTCAAGAGGCACAATCAAAGGTTTCGGCGGATAGTAAAAGGGCTTACCTTTAACTTCGCGCAGGATGTCAGCCCGGGCCTATTGAGGGGTGTCTACTCTGGATCTGGTTTTGGTTCTTTCTTAGCCTTGGGTTTCCTTTCATTCTTTCTGGACTCGGAGTAGCTTTCCCGGGGTGGGGTCCCCTGAGATTGTTGGATGTAGTTTGCTTGTCTGTCCAGTTTGAATCTTTTATTTTTACGGGATGACGAGCGATGCTCCGGGGACTCGTCATCATCATGGATTCTCCTGTTCATCTTCATTGACTTGAGAAAATCATTTTCCTTTATGAACTTCGATGCCAAGATATAGGCATATGCTAAGCTTTGGAGTTCTCTGTGAATCAGGTCTTTCACATATCCTTCGCAGGATATTGGATGCAGGTTCCTTCGAAAGATCTTAACAGCCTCCTTTTCTGCTAAGTTGGATAGTTGGTTGACTATTTCCTGAAATCTTTTAATGAATTTGGGGAAGCTCTTTACTCCTCTGTTGGATTGTCTCTAGGTGGCACGTATGCAGCTCGTTCATTCGGTTAGCCCTGAACCTTTTTAAGAATACTTCACGGAAATCTTTCCATGAGTCTACATTCCGAGACGGAATTCGGCTGAACCATTTTTGAGCCCCGCCTTTCAGTGTCGAGGCAAAGAAACGGCACCTTCTGAGGTCGTTATTATCATAAATGTTGGAGATTTGTTCAAAGTAGTTCAGATGCTCTTCGGCGTTAGCCAACCCATCAAAGGAGTCAAAATTGAAGAGTTTGAGCCCTGATTCTCTGATAGTAGATTCCAGTTTCCTAGTGAAGGGAGTCGCCGCCGCTCCAACTTCCATGTCACCCTCTACCTTTCTTTTAAGATCGCGAAGAGCCCGGGCCATTTGTTCTTTTCTGGATTCCTTTTCAGGCTCCGAATCCGAGGAAACATGGATTCGGGGGATTTCTTTTTCAGCTTTGCTTCTTCATCCTGGATTTTCTTCTCAATAATTTCTTTAGCTTTGGCTTCTTCTTCTTTCCGAATCCTTTCCCGAAGGACAGCTCTTTTGATTTCATCCCAGGCATCCTATGGGGGTCTCTTCAAGTTCTTTGCAATTCGATCCAGGACAGATCCCCTGGACTCTCCAGAACGTTCTTCTTGATCCCCGAGCGGGTCTCAGGTTCAGTATTGTATTTTTCCTTCCACAGGCTCATTGCAGCTTGTATCTGCTCTGGGTCATGTTTCCTTATGGGTTGGCTAGAGTTTCTGCATACTTGTGGGCAGCTTTCTCAATGGTTAGTCTTTGGTCTCGTGGTTGGAGGGGTTGTGAGAGAGTCCGGGTTATGGGGAGCTCTTCATCCACATCTTCCATTTCACCATCCCTGGGTGAAATATGTGTGTATATCAGAGATGAACTAACCCCTAATACTCCATTTGCTCAGCCTTTTATAGGCTTTCCATTAGGGTTTAGGGGTTTTTACCTTTTGATCTGGATCGTAGGTGGGTTTTGAACAGTATGATGCGTGGACGTCCATGATGAACTGGTATACAACTGGATCTGGACCGTAGGAAGGTTCAGGATGATCTGGACCGTAGGAAGGTTCAGGATCCGGCCTACCTGAATGGTAGTGATATTGCCACGTGTCCTGGGGTCCTTCAGGGTTATTGCTAAATGGACCTTGGACTCTTCTTGTTGGGCCCTGGGATCTTTTTACTGGGCAATGGCATGTGTTGGTATGGGCTATCAGACAGGTACATAGGATCCCAACATTTCTGTTGGCTCTGCAAAAACTTGAAGACATCCGCTACACCCTTTAGGTCACACGTAGACCATCATATTATTCATTATATAGACTGGTAAGTTCATGATTGAAGAAATCTTAGAGTTCGAAAAGTACCAGTCAAGATCCCAGACTAAATAAAAACTATGTCAGGTGCTTGAAATGATTGCCCTGATATAATTAATACAAGGCAGCAGACCAACTACAAAACTTCCTACCAATGTGTCAAAATATGTATATTTTCTGGCGAATCCCTTTCTTTCTTATAATGTTGTACAACCTCCTACAGTTATATAGATAGGGCTCCCTTGGATTTCTTATCAAAATAAAGGTTAAATAATTGATTTCTAATTTCTCATAGAAATACACTACGGATCCATCATTCAGACATTTGGGAAATTTTGGGTTATATATCCGACATTTTATTCTTAAGAAAAATCCGGTATACAAAAGTTCATAGCCGCTTAAAAATTTAACACAGCTAAAAGAGTATTGGCTATGATAATTTATTTTGATACTATGAATATCAAAAGATGCTACAGGCTATCATCTTCTTAGAGGCACTAATTAAAACTTTTATGTTCAATCTTACTTGCTTTCAACTGCACCCTCTCTTACCCGAGTCTACTTAATTGTCTGAAGATTTTCTCCGTTGTAAAATACCCCTTGCAAGTCAACTGATCAATGAACAATTTGTATTTTCTACTCCTATATCTAATACAAAATTGCATTTTCCAAAAAATAGCTAACTAGAGCATGTATGTGCCTTGCACGGGCAACAAAACTAGTTCCAATCTAATTATCTGACCAGGGCAACATAGCAAATAGTACTATCCTGCTCTATTTTTCTTATCTAAATTTCCACATGAGAACAAGTTTAAATTAGAAAGATCAAGAGCTTTTAGCACTTTGCACCCCTTACGTTTGGGTGTTTTTTTATTTTGGTTTCATATTTTACTTTGTTACACTTTGCACCTAATAGGTTAAAAGTCGTTGCATTTTACACCCTATTATTCAAAAATCGTTAAAAATAAGCTTTTCACTTTGTGAAAATTCTGGAAAAATACAAATTTATTTATATAAAATAGTTTTAATTTAAAAAAAATTAAAAGTAAAATATTTTGATTAAAATGATAATTAATTAACTATTATTAAATATCATGTTATTCCTTATTATTTTTTAAATAGGATGACCAAAATCATGTACTACACACGGTTTACTATTAATATTTGCTATTTTATAATTTGTATTTTTGACAGTTTATTAATTTTATTGATTAAAAGAGTAATTAAGTAGTGCCTAGAGTATATGTTTAAATTTAAATTATTACTATATATATATTATCAGTAAACATGTTGAGCAGGGTTGAAGTTAAAATGTGCAAAAAATAAACCTATAAACACGTTTAATGTAATATTTATTAGACCTAGTTTGATCCATTAAATAAAATTCGATAAATAAAGCGTGAGCGTACTGACTCCAATACAGCCACTTGCGTAGTCTACAAGCCTATCACAGACCCAAATAAACTCCTAAATCTGAATAGATATCTAAGATCTGGATAGACATCTAAAATATGAATAACAGCTTCCGTAATAACGTCTTTTTCAGGCTGAACAGAGAGTCCATATGTCTGAATCGTTTCGCTTTAGTCACTATGGGATAATAAAAGCTGAATTTTATTAATTATTTATTTTATTCGAAGTTCATTATCTTTTATTTTTTTTCAAAATTGAAGCTATTTTATATATATATAAATATATATATATATATATATATATATATATATATACCCGGAATTTTCAGACTTTGTAGTTTGCACCCCTCGAGTGGTGCAAAGTGAAAAAACTTGATTTTAACGGTTTCTCAACCCTTTTAACCGAACTACATTAAAAGGGTGCAAAATGCAACGACTTTTAAACTATTTGGTTTAAAATGTAACGAATTAAAGTATGAGACCAAAACAAAAATATACCCAAACATAAGGGGTGCAAAGTGCTTAAAACTCAAATATCAATTGTAAAACATAATTATTAAAATATTAAACAAACCCGTGTTTCAAGAGGGATATAAGCTATAAATTACTAAAGCCTGCACATTTAAAGTTTGGTTGGTTGATTGGTAATTTGGTATCATCATTTATAATATAACCATTAGTATATTCAATTATGCATAATTTAATTATTAATAGTATAACAATTTTGGTTTTTGGTTTTAAGGCTGAAAAGAGAGCTGGGCTATGGATTAGTGTAGAAATAACAAGGTTACTAGTTGTGAAATTCTTGATAGCATAATGATTTCTTTCAAATTCCAGCTCACTCTGTTTTTTGTCTAACTAATGCTTGTGTTCACTCTCAATCATTCTACAGAAGCTTTCCCAAAGCATATTCTAAATTTACGTTGAGCTTTTTAGGATAGACAGGTCTGATTTATAGTAATTGTAATCCAACTTACGTGTACAATCTTCTTATATTCAGCCCCGTAGAATTCTAGAATAGCTTGAGCCCTATTGATAATATAGGAAGATCATAAACCCTTAATTTGAAGTTTGATGTTACATCAACAAAATTCCCAAGTAATGTCTCATCTCATGATTAGGAAGTGTCCATGGTTAAGAAGATAACAATCTCACATTAATACAAAATAATATTAACAGCCATTAAATCAAGTATCCGTTGCTACTTTCAATATGAACATAAAATCAATATGAACAAAGTACAAGTGCACAAATACTACAGCAGAAAGCTTCATGATGCTTTTTTCTCTCAGAAAGCAACTGCATGATTTTGAAAATGATGATATATGATGTACGTGGTAGAGGAAAGCTTCTTAATTTTTTATTGAATCACATATTGCAGAATTGCACATGACTTTGTGATTGGTTCAAATAAATGAAATGAATAAATTTAAAGAAAATTAGTGAGAATTAGAGAAAACATTTGTGAAAAATCTGAAGCAGATCAAAATTGTGTGGTGAAAAAATTGGATGAAGTAAAAGATTAAAATATTCCATTTAAATTATACTTCAGGTGCTTACTGACAGAATGGTTTAAAAAAATAATTATATAAAATTTTAAGTATAATATAATATATATTATTCTATGAGTAAAGTTTCACTACGTCAAGTATAATATAATATATATTATTTTATGAGTAAAGTTCCACTACGTAATATTTTGCATGCTGCAACTCCCACAAATATTGCTAAAGGACAAAAAACCGTTATTACATATGTCAAAAAAGGTAATGCAACGGTTGTGGGAGGTTGCAATTGTAGTCGTTGGAAAAGCACTCTATCGCAACCTGTCAAAAGTATAGAAGTAGTGGACTTCTATTTAACCAAACTACTACACCATTCCAAATAAATGACAGCTGTTACTTGTAGATTGGTAGCCTCTTAGATAATAGATAGCTCAGCACATTTTGTGTTGTTCCCTTTAGGACCACTTGCTGAAGAATTATAAATGGACCCTGATCAACTCGAGTAACCGCATTACTCTTTATAGTGATAACTTCCCCCCTCAAGTTAGGAGGAGATAAAGCAGAAATCACTCCTAACTTGCCAAGCAGATGCTGAAGAGATGCAGAACCCAAAGCTTTAGTTAGCATATCAGCTGGTTGTTGAGGGTATGTATGCAGTAGAAATAACTCCTTTCTACAGCTTCTCTCGCACGAGATGATAATCAGTCTCAATGTGTTTCGTCCTCTCATGAAACACAGGATTAGCAGCAATGTAGATGGCAGAGATATTATCACAGTAGAGTTGAGTAGGAGGAAGCTGAGGCACAGAGAGAGACTGCAATAAAGAACGAAGCCACACAACTTCACAAGTGGTGTCTGCCATGGACCTATATTCAGCCTCGGAGGAGGAATGAGAAATTATAGGTTGTTTCTTACTCTTCCAGCATATCAAGGATGATCCCAACATGACAAAAACCCGTGACAGAGCGATGAGTTAATTTGCAACTACCCCAATCAGCATCACAAAAGGCACACAAAGTAAGATCAGACTGAGATGCCAACAGCAGGCCTTGGCCACAAGTACCTTTAAGATATCGAAGAAGTTTAAAGGCAGCTTGTAAATGCATATCTTTGGGAGAACCCATAAATTGGGCTAAAATATGCACAGAGTAGGAGATATCAGAGCGAGATATTGTAAGATAGATCAGACGTCCCACCATACGTCGATAAGGTGCAACATCAGTAATCACTGGAGAATCATCATCAATGAGCAATTGATGATTTTGTTCCATAAACAACAGAAGAATTACATGTAGCCAAGCCTACATCTCGAATAAGATCCATAGTGTACTTGTATTGATTAAGATAAAAGCCAACCTTGGTACGATTAATTTCCAGCCCTAAAAAATACTTTGAAAGGAAACGGCCTTTGTATAGGGTTCCAAACCTGCCTGATGAAAAAGCCCTTTTTATCTTATTAGTCAAGCCTAAACGTCCTTATTGTAATTTACCCAAATCTTTAATCTTGAAATGAGAAGCAAGAAAATTTTTGACTTTCGCCAAAATAAGAGAATCATTGCCTATCAGCACCATGTCATCAACATAGAAAAGAAGGTTGACAATAGTAGAGTCATGTATATAAGTCAACAGGCTATGATCACTAACATATTGGACAAATCCAAACTGAATCAAAGCAGTGTAAGGTTTCAGAAACCATTGACGAGATGCCTGTTTGAGTCTGTAAATGGACTTGTTAAGCTTACAAACAAGAATATGGTCTGGAAACTTAGCCTGAATAGAAGATGAAGGAACAAAGCCAGGTGGTAAGGCCATAAAGACATCTTCAACCAAATCCCCGTGAAGAAAGGCATTGGTCACATCTAATTGATCAATAACCCAATTCTTAGCTGCAGCAACAACCAGTAAAACACGAAAAGATGTCATTTTTCCACAGGAGCGAATGTCTCAAAGTAATCGACACATTCAGTTTGAGTAAATCCCTTGGCCACTAACCGAGCCTTATAACGTTCAACCTCTCCATTAGGTAGATACTTCACTTTGTATATCCACTTACAACCCACCACTTTTTGATTGAGTGGTAAGGGCACTATGTCCCAAGTATCATTGGCTTCTAAAGCTGCTAACTCCGTAGCCATGGTTGTACACCACTCAAGATGTAAGACTGCTTGCTTGTAAGTAGTTGGCTCAACAATTTTCATGACATTGACAAGAAAATGAGTATAGTCTGGAGAGAATTGAGCATAGCAGAGAGCACCAGACACATAAACAGAGGCAACATTTGCCTTAAAAGTACTAGGTAAACCAGTATAATCAGTATACTTCACTGGTACAGTCTTGTGACGAACGTAGAAGACACCACATTATCTGGAATAATACTATCCAGAGGCACTGCATCTTCATAATGAGGAGACATCGAAATAAGAGCATCCAACGGTTCATCTACAACAGGAAAAGAGCAAGGAAACAGTTTATGTGGGAGTGTTGAAGCCGATAATGATTCTCGAAAAGGAAAAACATGTTCAATAAATTGAACATTACGAGAAACAAATTGTTTCTTAGTTTGCAAATCCAGTAATTTGTAACCTTTATGTCCGAAAGGATATCCAAGCAACACGCATTTAGTAGCTCGAGAGGCAAACTTATCTGTTGGAGGTGGAGAAACAGATGCATAGCAAAGACAACCAAGCACACGAAGTTGGCCATAATCTGGTGGAGAGCCAAATAACACATGATAAGGGGAAGAACCATCCAAAACTATAGTAGGAGTTCTATTTATCAGGAAGGTGGCAGTTAATAAGCATTCGCCCCAAAACTGAATAGGAAGATTGGCATTAAAGCTCAAGGCACGAGCAGTGTTTAACAAATGGCGGTGTTTCCTCTCAACAAGGCCATCTTGTTGTGGTGTATACACACAACTTTTCTGATGAACAATTCCTAAAGAGGTCAATGATGTGAGCAACTTTGTATTTACAAACTTCGTACCATTATCTGTACGTAATACTTTGACAGTCTTGGTAAACTGATTCTTCATATAAGCCAAAAACTCTAAGAGTAGAGTAGGAAATGTGGACTTATCAGATAATAGAAACACCCAAGTCATGCGAGATTTATCATCAACCAAAGTAAGAAAATGATTGCAATTGTCAGTTGTACGGATAGAGTAAGGCCCCACAAATCTGCATGAATCAGGTCAAAGCAAGCATCAGAATGAGATGAACTCTGAGGAAAAGGGAGTTTAGATTGTTTTGCAAAATGGCAAACATCACAGTCTTGAAAATCTGTTGAACATTTAATATCCAACTGCTTAAGCACAGAAGAATGGACATGTCCCAATCTGGCATGCCAAGTGCCCACAGAAATGATAGACACCTGATTGCACGCAACTAGAAAATTCACATTGGCTTTGAAAATATATAGACCATCAATATTACTACCAATTTCCAAGACATGTTGTAGAGGATCCTGAACATAACAGGATGTAGCAGAAAAATGAGCTGTAAGATCGGTGTGTTGTAGCAACTTGGAGATGGACAACAAGTTGTAATTAAAGCCGGGAACACAAAGCACTTGTTGAAGTTGTAATCCAGAAGGAAACAACACATTACCAATGTGAGTGACCTTGACAGTTGAACCATTAGGTAGCTGAATCCAGTTGTTGCATTCAACAACATCAGTCAATAAATGTAACTGGGAGGTGATATGATCAGTAGCTCCCGAGTCTATAATCCACTTCGAATTCGCAGATATACATGGTGGTGCACTAACTGTGCCAGCAAAGTGAACTGTGTTGGCAGATGGCCAGTAAGATGAGGACTCAATAGGAGCAGACTTCATTGTAGACTGCAGCATCTGAACAAGGTGCTGAAACTGAATTTTAGAGAGACCAGTATTTGTTGTACTAGAGGAAGAAACAACACTTGAAGTATCTGAAGTGTCAGTCAAATCCAAGGGAGTCTGAGAAACTTGAGCAACCACCGACTTAGTGGAATTAGCACGAGGCTTAGGCTTAGGTTTAGCATAAAGCCTGTGTCAAGAGGGATAACCAACCACACAAAAACATCGATCCCTAGTATGTCCTTGCATATGACAATAGTCACAAAATAGAGGCACCTATGCGGACATCTTTTTACCAATATTACCAGAAATATTAGAAGATTTTTTCACGAAATGAGACTTGACATTCATAGCAACACTACCAGAAGTGAAACCAGGTGAACTGTGAACTGCTCGTTAATTTTCATCTTGTAAAAGCATGGCATAAAAAGAAGGAAGCGGTGTCATGAGAAGATAATCGACTTCCTTTCCTAATTTACTTGTTGTGTGATTATGAGATGTTCTACTCTGAAAAAAATACATAAAAAATGTGAAATTCTAAAATCCACATTACAGCTATAAATGTATGCAAATATTTTATAATAAAATCGAAGTGTGACAAGATGTGGAAAGGATCTAAGAGCAAATTACTAAATATATTATCTATTGAGTTTTTTTCAAGAAACTAATAATTACATAGTTGTAAGAATGTAATCAAACTTGGAACTTTATACTCTCTTTTTTAACCAAGAGCTATATGTTTCCTCCGATAAGAGTATATTCAGCCCTTACAAGTTTCATCATATTATACTTGCTAAAAAATTAGACTGGAACAATTTATGATACAATATTCATGCTAATGTAGTTCAGTGAAACTGTCGGCGGCAACTACATAATGTAGAATTCAATTTTTGACAAAAAACAAACCTGTGTGGCTGTGATACCATATATGAAAAGTGAATTTACCAAATTTTTAATAAATCTTGTATGTTGTCGCTTTCCTTTCGATTTTTTTTCTTTTCTTTGACCGTGGAGAAGAAACGCAAACTTCAGCCTGAAATCATGTCTTTTACTGTCTAGACTCCCTAGAGTCTTACAGATCAACTGACAAACGGTGACAACGAAAGATGAAAATATATCCACCTCTGCAAATAAAAATAAAGATTCCATCAAGTTCACAATGCAAATAAAGATACTAGTCTTTATAATTCTTGAAAGTATAACTGATAAACAATCTAAACTTAAAAATAAACTAAAGTTTCTGTCCACATAATACTTTTCCTGGATTTGTGGAACAATCGAGGAAGAGTACGCATGTTAATCCACTCTCAGGGTCAGGCGCTGATGATCACATAAGCAATGTTACCCTATAGCTCAACATTCATTCAAAATCTATGTACAAAAACATTAGAATCACTTACATGCAGGGAATTTAAAACTCTGAACACTGCTGCAATATCTGAGAGAGTGTTTAAGGTAACAAAACTAGATAGATCAGTACATTAACACTCCTTATACTTAAAATCAGTTAAAAACCTTGCACCCATGGCAATGTAGCCTGGTGGACTTAGATGCCTGAGTATATAAAAGTTTTAAATTGATCATCACAAAGAAACAAACCACTAGAGAGGCATAAACCATTTAAGAGCAGCAATAAAGGTGCATAGGAGAATACTGGGAACATGATCAGGCCTTGAACACAACATATACCCTAAACCTAAAGTATCAATCCATATTGCCGAAAGCCCATAACGGCAAAATCTTAGAAAACTACTAAATTGATCATATACAAATAATGGTATACTAAACATATCAACAGAGAGTGATTCAAGAGGGAACAAATTTCACCGTGACAATAATAGCTGGGCGGTCATAATTATCATATTTTTCACAAAACATATATCGATCATTAAAATTATGCATATTTCAAAAGGCCTGTTATTAGTAGTTATACAAAAAAATCTCTCGTTGCAATGAGCAATCCATGACCTTTTCTTACTTCACGATACACTGTTTCAACAATGCCAATAAACTCTTGCTTGTCCTTTATTGCCCAATTGATCTTATCGTTCTTCCCGGTGCCAAGATCAAAAGGATATAAGCAACCTGGCTAGAACTCAACCTGGATTTAGGGAAAAGCACGTTCAATTGATGGACCAAGACCCCATTCACCCAGTACAATCAAGTAAAGAGACCCAGACTCAGGTCCAACCCAGGACCTAGGTCATCTCCCAGCCAGGATCCAACCCATGACCTGCCTCATCTCCTAGCTAGGGTCCTACACAGCCACCCTTATCCTCTCTATCTTCATCTTCCCCAACCAGACTCTTATTCTTACACCGGAGACAGCGCGGGACAAAACCCGCCCTCCGGTGTTATTTTGCAGATACCCAATATCAGCAACACCCCACTCTCAAAAGAAAGGTGCAAGCTCGGCGTCGGAAGGAGCCGCCCCGCTTACCGGAGTTATCATTTGGCGCTAGAAGGAGGGGCGCTCCATCCTTGGGTCTCGGCCCCTAGATTCACCTTCATCAGCAAACTCTTAAGAGAGTCGACATCTTAAACATGTAAGAACACAAGAAACCATATCCTCTCTCGAATATGAATGGTGTTCATTTAAACCACGTTTGTTTGAGCTCATTACGTTAGACCACGTTTGAGTGAGCCCGTTCTCGTTTGTTAGTTTTGATTGTTTGAGGTTTGATAGTTTTGATAGTTTTAAAACCCAGATCTACTTTAGTTTGCATACTGTCTTTGTGTTCTAGAGCCTGTTGTTCTTATGCGGTAATATTGTTAGCAAAACCCGGAAAGTTTGTTTAGTGTTATTCTGAAAATTTTTTGTTATCTTCAAAAAGAAGCAATCTTAGATCCACATTTTTAGCCTCAAATATTGGTCACTTGTTTGTACACTTGTGGTAATGGCAAGAGCAGGAAAGAGTACGGTTGGTAGGCCCTCCGCCAGTACCCAGGTCCAGGATCAAGACCACTATCAGGCTCAAGAACCTGGGGGAGATCGAGAGACCCTCCAGGAGCAACCATTGACACAGCATACCCCGGTCCTAGAAAGAATAGTAACACCCCAGGATGCCAGAAACGTCATCGAGCTCAATCATTATAAGTATAGTAATGTTCCAGTGGCAGAGGAGCATATGGCCAACTTAACAAGCCATGAACTGGCTGAAGCAATCAGGCTCTACAGAGATGAACAAGCCCGGGCTCAAATAGAATATGAGCAAGAGGATGATCAAGAAGAGTCTGGGGATTCTCAACAATCTAGGAGATCTGTCTTCGACCGAATCGGAGCTAAGGCAAAAAAGAATAAAAAAGAGCCTAGTAAGAAGGAGACAGAAGCAACCAGGAAGAAAAAGTTGGAAGAGATGAGGGAACAAATAAGAAGAGAAGAAGAAGCAAAGCTTGAGCTCAAGATTGAGAAAAGAATGTAGCAGGAAGAGGAGAGGCTCCTAGCTAAGACCAAAGGCAAAAGGGCCCAGAGGGAGCCCACCCCCAAGGTCATTTCTGATGATGATGAGGAGGACCAGAAGGATCTGAAAGATATGATTTATGAGCTTCAATGAAAGATGGAAAAAGATTCTAGATTGGAAGTTGGGGAGACTCTAACACCCTTCAGTCACTCCCTAGAAGCCATCCCTCGACAGAAAAATCTCAAACATTAAAACTTTGATTCTTTTGATGGGCAGGGGGATCCGGAAGAGCACCTAAATTATTTCGAACAAATAGCCCAAAAATATTACTACAACGACTTAACAAAGTCCAGGTTCTTCGCCTCGATCCTCAAAGGGGGGCTCAAAGATGGTTCAGCAGGATCCCCTCACGAAGCATCCACTCCCGGAAAGAGTTCAGGGGAACCTTCCTTAGAAGATTCAGAGCCAATAAGACACATAAAAATGCACATGTGTCACCTAGAAAAAATCGGCCAATACGACAACGAATCACTCTCAACCTATATGCGGAGATTCCAGGAAGCAATCAACAAAGTCTCGAATCTTGATGAGCGGGAGGCTCTGAGCATATTTCGAAGGAACCTGGATCCGGAACACAACGAGAGGTACATTGTAGAGCTGATAAACAAAGAGCCACAAAGCCTAGCTACTTCCTACTTTATGGCAGCCGGATTCATAAAGGAAACAAACATCCTTCAAGCAATGAGGATGACCCGGAATGGAGGATCCAGGAACAAAACCCATGATGACCGATCGAAAGAGGGTTACCATCAGGAAAAGAAGTTCAAGCAAAGCCAACAAGCCCAGCAGACCAATGTGGTGCAAAACACTCCAATATTTTAAAGACTGGGTCCTAAGACAGAATCTAAAAGCGACACTGGTCCACCTAAGAAAGCCAGAGAGCCTAGGAAAGAGCTAGACTGGACACCACTGAACAGGACCCGGGAAAAGATACTAAAGGAGATCAAGGGAAAGCCATTATATTACCCACCGAAGCCCATACAGACTCCCCAGAGAGCAGGCCTTACAACAGACAATGCGACTATCATGAAACTCATGGGCACAAAACTGAAAATTGTCTCTCTCTCAAATACTTCATTAAAGACCAATTCAAGAAGGGTAACCTGAATCTGTACATCTCCCGGGATACAAATCAGAAGGAAGACAGACCAAGGAGAGGAAAGAATGTAGTGAATGTGGTCCTAGGGGGTCCCACTCTCCCCCTAGGAGCCCAGGCTCAGGAGATGAAGTATTCTCCATCCAATCCTACCTGGAGATGGTAATCTCATTCAGCAGCAAGGATTATGAAGGGGTCAACCCGAATCACAATGAAGCTTTGGTGGTAACACTTGATATTTTTGATAATGAGGTAAGGAGAATGCTGATAGACAACGGCTCTTCAGTAAACATACTATTCAAGCATACTGTGGACCGGATGAAACTAGGGAGCGTGCGCTCAAATGAATGCCGAGAGGACCCTCTCTATGGGTTCGGGAATAACCTTGTCCCGATCCAAGGAACCTTATACTTGCCAGTGATATTTGGATCGGCCCCAAACCAAGTCACACATGTCATAAAATTCTACGTGATCAACACTCCCTCATCCTACAACGGAATAATTGGACGCTCAGCTCTGACCGGGATACAAGAAATCACCTTCATATCACACTTAAAAATTAAATTCCCAACTCCAACGGGGATAGGAGAAGTTAAGGAAGACTATGAGGTCGGTGAAAGATGTTATAGCCAGGCCCTGGTCATGGTTGAAACTCACCAAGACAACAAGAGGAAGGCCATAGTCCTTCGCAAACAGCAAAGCATTAAGAAACATCACCCTCATTTAAGGGATGATGCGAGAAAAGAAGTCCAGATTATAGATACCATCCCGGATCCAAAAGCAACCAAGCCAAGCTCGAAAGAGCAAAAAAGCAACCAAGTCACAACAGAGATTGAATTGAGCCCAGGCCTCAGCAAGGGCAATCCTACTGTGCAAGCAACCAACCCTGAAAGAAGTGAAGTAGGGGAAAGCAACCAAAAAGAAATGACAGCCCAGAGCCAGATCTATAAAAAAAATACAGACGCCTGGATCCAGCAATTGGTATCAAACATGGATCAAACCAAGATTGAGCCTGCAGTGGAAATAGAAACAGTCCTGATCAATGCAAGCAATCCTTCTAAGAAGGTAAAAATAGAATCCGTAGTTCCTGGTCGTAGGATTACTAACTGGTAATTAATAATCCGCAGAGATCGGTACATACTATGCTTGCTTCATTATGAAGGATGTCTGTTCTCATAGACATTTGTGTGGTGACACTATAGCTAGTATGTAGGTGCTTATTATAGAATAAGTTCACTGAACATGACTCGCACAGCTGAACAACTGATGGAGTTCACTCACGTGTCAGCAGTTGTTCACATAGTGATAGTTGTACAAGTATCCTTAGACTATCATAAATCCTGTTCAGATATTTAGGATCTATTGCTTCCAGACACATAACCATATTTACCTTCCATATTGGATATTCATTAATCTTCAAGATTGGAACCTTGATGGCCTCATATCTGCTCATATTGTGGTTGATTTGGTTTGTGGATGGTGGTGATGGGGGATTTGGTTGAGTTTCTTTGTCCGCCATTAATGATTATTTTCTAGATCTTAAACTGTTTGTGTATCAACAACAAACTCTGTTACCAATTGTTAGGCCTTAGATCAAATTTAAAGGGGGGTGAATACAGTTAAACAATCAAATCAAAATAAAGAACTCAACAGATAGGAACCGTTTTTATATTATTGAATAAAAACTGATTATTTTAGATATTGAGTGCAATGAAATTTAACACCGGGGGGGGGTTGAATGTGTTTTTTAGGATTTTAATTGGCTTTATAGGTATTTGGATTTTAAATGAACAAAGTAGATATGAACTTGTAGAAATAAATTGTTTAATTGTAAGCACTCAAACAAATTATCAAAAAATCACTTGATTGTATCAATCAAATTTGTTTTTCTACAAATCTGTGTTCTTAGAAATAAGAACTCAACTATAAATATTGAGAGAGAATCCAAGATATTTTCTAGATCTGTTTGATTACTTATAAACTAAGGACCCGTGCATGCTTTATAGTCCAACAACACGGGTTTACAAAACTTGCACGAAAATGTACTAACACATTTTCTAAATCTATCTTGTTTATTTCCATTTCCAGTGTTAGCAAATTTGTGCAGAATCTTGTAGGTTTGTGACCCTCCTTTGTCCAGTAAATCTTGGCCCTTCATCTTGAATTCTTCAAGTTGCATTTGTAGTCTTTCTAATTTAGTGATAGAATTGTTTATTGACTGATAATTTTGAATATTGAATTTGTTTATATTCTGAATTTTGAGATAATTTGTCTAGATCTCTTTTGTTTTGTAGAGATGTCACATATCGATAAGTATAATAACTTATCGATATCTAGAGTTATTTACATGTGTCTTTGACTTGCCGAGGTCTCCAGTTCTCTACATGTAGAATGACTTATCGATATCTCTAGTTCTCTACATGAAAATTTTACTTGTTGATATCTTTAGATCTCTACATGCATAAATGACTTGTCGATATCTCCAGTTCTCTACATAAAAATTTTGACTTGTCGATATCTGAGATCTTTACATGTATATTGACTTGTCGATATCTTTTGAGACTTTTCTACAAGTCATTTTGGACTTCTCGATAGACTTCTCGATATCCCTTGATCTATGACTTGTCGATATCCGATTTAGAACATTTTTCCTAGGATAGTATTATTCAAATCCAAGCTGCTACACTTCTCTCCGATGTATGATTAGGATTTGATCTTCTTCCATAGTTTATTCCTTTGCTTGAAGACTGTTTATTTAAAAATCCTTCAGTCTAATCTACTTAACATTTTTAGAGACTCAAGGAATACAATTACAAAATACAAATTTGATTATTATACAACTAATCGTTAGGGTTGTCAGTATGACTTAGCCTTGTTATGTTCATGCATGTCTTGCACAACATATTATAATACTCTCTCAAATGATTAGCAGATATCCTTGAGAGCTGCTAGGTTATATGAATGATAAAAAAATGTTCGACACATATAATGTTAACCTTATCTGTGCTTATACACTTCACAACTACACAATCAATCTAGTGAATATGTTACAAGTGAATAAAAAATCATAATACATATCCAAATATTGATTGCTACAATAAGTAAAGTCCTACACCGACATATCTCTGCAAATCAAAGTCTTCTAGATAGAACCAATTACTTCTTGGAAATCAGTCTTGACAGATGCTGATGGACAAATGCTGATATTAAACTCTGATTAGTTAAATACTGATAGCCTTCATAAACTCTGATCTCTTCAAGTCAGTAAACTCTGATCATAAACTCTGATAGTTCTAAATGCTAATATCATTAATTATTTCCAACAGTTGCAATGCCCAATAAAAGAAAATTATAATTCAAAAAAATCTTACATCTTTCTTCGTCATTTCCATTAATTCTTTATATATATATACACACCCTATTCAATAAGATTCATGTATGCGCACAAGGTGAAGAGATGTGTCCAAAGTCCAATCATGTATGATGATTTAGGAATAACTTTTATGTAATCTATTTTGATTTAAATTATATTAATAAAAGACTTTTTTATTTTTATTACGTGTTTTATCTATTTAAGTATTTAAATAAGATATACTATAGTTTAGAGTAAAACTTTTATATATTATGATGATATCATAATAATGAGACCTAAAATATGATAACTCTGAACTTAAATAGTTACTGGTCGTAGGATTACTAATTGATAATTATTAATCCGCAAAGATTGGTACATACTATGCTTGCTTCATTATGAAGGATGTTTGTTCTCATAGACATTCGTGTGGTGACACTATTATTTTGAATTAATTGTTATTATGTTCCCTCTATTGTAAAGAATATTGTTTATATTCTTATGTTTGATTTGGATGGTTTTTCATTTATTATTAAGAATAATGAATGTTTTATTCTTAGAGATAATGTTCTTTATGGACGTGGTACTTTAAATAATGGTTTGTACGTATGCGACTTAGAAAATAATTTACTTCAGATTGAACAAACTAATAAGAGAAAATGAGATTATGAAAATCCGACCTATTTCTGACACTGTGGGCTAGGTCATATTAGTGAGAAAAGATTATGCTCATTGCACCAGGATGGGTTACTTGAACCATTTGATTTTGAATCATATCCGGTATGCGAATCTTGTCTCATGGGCAAGATGACAAAATCTCCATTTACTGGACGTGGAGAGAGAGTTGCGTATGTGTTAGGCTTAGTACGCACAGATGTATGTGGACCAATGTTAACACAAACTATGGGAGGATTTTCATACTTGATTACTTTTACTAGAATGATAAATCTAGATTTGGATTTATGTATTTAATGAAATACAATTTTGAAGCCTTTGAAAAGTTCAAAGAGTATAGATATGAAGTAGATAAACAAGCCAAAATGGTATTAAGTTCTTCGATCATATCGAGGAGGTGAATACTTAAGTGGGGAGTTCCTGAATCATCTCAAAAAAAACGGTATACTGTCACAATGGACACCTCATGCAACTCCACAATTGAATGGAGTTTCCGAAAGGAGGAACCAGACTTTGTTGGACATGGTTCGGTCCATGATGAGCTATACAGATCTTCCAGTATCCCTTTGGGGTTATGCCCTAGAAACTTCAGCATATTTACTGAACAAGGTACCTTCTAAATCTGTTCCGAAAACTCCATATGAGATGTGGAAAAGAAGGAAGCCAAGTCTTAAACACATTAAGATTTGGGGATGTCCAGTTTATGTCAAAAAAGTTGAACATGAAAAGCTGGAATCAAGATCCGTAAAATATAGGTTTGTGGGATATCCAAAAGATTCTTTAGGATATTACTTTTACACCGAACAAAGGGTGTTTGTTTCTAGACACACAACCATCTTGGAGAAACAGTTTATCCTTGAAGGGAACAGTGGGAGCAAGGTTGAACTTACTGAAGTTCAAAATCAAAACCTATAATGGTTCAAGAGGAAGTACCTATTCAGGAACTATAACCTTCTATAGAACAACCTGTGCTTAGGTCAAATAGGGTGTCTCGTCAACCTGAGAGGTATTATGGCCTTGTCATTGAGAATGACAATGACTTGTCACTTATTGATGGAGAAGACCATGTGACCTATGATGGGGCTATGAGTTGTGAAGACTCAGAGAAATAGAAGAGTTCCATAAAATCCGAAATGGACTCAATGTATGCCAACCAAGTATGGACTCTGGTTGAAGGGCCTGAAGGTGTTAAGCCTTTAGGGTGCAAGTGGGTATATAAGAAAAAGATTGGAACAGATGGCCAGGTGGAGACCTATAAGACCAGGCTTATGGAAAAAATATTTAAACAAAGACAAGGGATTGACTATGAGATCTGGAAAATGGATGTGAAAATGGCCTTCCTCAATGGGAAACTTGAAGTTGATGTGTATATAACACAACCATAAGGATTTGTTTCTAAAGTAAATGAACATCTAGTTTGTAAGCTAAATCGATCCATATACGAATTGAGGCAAACTTCTCGTACATGGAATGCCTATTTTGATGAGACAATCAAAGATTTTAATTTCATCAAAAATATGGATAAACCATGCATCTACAAGAATATTAGTGGGAGCGCGATAACATTCGTAATACTATATATGGATGAAATACTTCTCATTGGGAATAATATGCCGATGCTGCAATCAATCAAAGTGTGGCTATCTAAGAACTTCACGATGAAGGACTTGGGATAGGCATCGTACATTCTGGGAATGAAGATCTATAAAGATAGATCAAAGAGAATGTTAGGTTTGACACAAGATACATACATTGAAAAATATCTAAAGAGGTATAGCATGGAAAATTTCAAGAGAGGACTCAATCCCATGAGCCATGGAGTTTCTCTTTCCAAGAAAATGTCTCCAAAGACATATGACGAGAGAGAGCGTATGAGTAGGATTTCTTATGCTTCTGTAATAGGATATATCATATAAGCGATGTTATGTACTCGGCCTGATGTTACTCACTCACTTAGTGTGACAAGAAGATTTCAGTCCAATCTAGGTGAAGAACACTAAAAAGCATTGAAAAATATCCTGAAGTACTTGAGAAGGACTAAGGAAATTTTTCTTGTTTACGGTGGTTATGAGTTGAAAATAGAGGGGTATAAAGACTCTAGTTTTCATTCAGAAATCGATGATAGTAAATCCATGTCAGGGTATGTGTTTACCCCGAATGGTGGGGAAGTTAGTTGGAAGAGTTCGAAACTGTCAACAACGGCTGACTCCACAGCGGAAGCAGAGTTTATAGCTGCAAGTGAAGCTGCAAAAGAAGATTTTTGGATGATGAAATTTGTTTCTGAGTTGGGAGTTGTTCCTAGCATTAAGGAGCCCATGATATTTTACTGTAACAACAATGTGGTAATAACACAGGCTAAGGAACCAAGATCTCATAAGAATTCCAAGCATGTCATGTGGCACTTTCATCTAATTAAGGAGATTATTGAAAGAGGAGATGTCAATATCAAAAGAGTTGACACACATAACAACATAGCAGACCCATTAACAAAGCCACTTCCTCAAAGTCACTTTGATCGTCACAAAGACAAGATGGGTATTAGATACCAGAGTGATTGGCTTTAGTACAAGTAGGAGAATAAAAGAGATGTGTCCAAAGTCAAATCATGTATGATGATTTAGGAATAACTTTTATGTAATCTATTTTGATTTTAATTATATTAATAAAAGACTTGTTTTGTTTTTATTACGGGCTTTATCTATTTAAGTGTCTAAATAAGATATACCATAGTTAGAGTAAAGCTTTTATGGATTATGATGAGATCATACTAATGAGACCTAAAAGATGATAACTCTGAACTTAAATAGTTTCTGGTCATAGAATTACTAATTGGTAATTAGTAATCCGTAAAGATCAATATATACTATGTTTGCTTCATTATGAAGGATGTTTGTTCTCATACACACTTGTGTGGTGATACTATAGCTAGTATGTAGGTGCCTATTATAGAATATGTTCACTAAACATGACTCGCACAACAGAACAACTGATGGAGTTCACTCACGTATCAGTAGTTTTTCACATAGTGATAGTTGTACAAATGTCCTTAGACTCGAGGTCATCATAGTCATCTTGTGTACACTGAACTATACTTTGGTTTAGTTCTTAGTCTATAGGGACAATAATAAGGACTCTTCTGTGTGTGGGAATTTGTACACGAAGATAGTGAATGATCAATAAAGGATCTGCTCCTTCTAGTAAAAGAGGAGAATGTCCTATGCTATTTCACTTATGCCAGTTCAGGAATCTCTGGCCAGAGTGAATGAAATTACAAAGAAGTTTCTGATTTGCACTAAACAGAACTATGCATAGTGAAGAAAAAAACATATGATTAAATTAGATAAGCTTGACACGAGATCCATGCCTTGATTTTCATCGGGACATTGTAGGGCAGAAGGAATTTATTGTACGGTAACTATTCACTGGATATGTTCTTAGTATTCAAAGCAGTGAATTCATATTATCCATATAGTCATGATATATTGAGAAGTATCCCTCACGATGTAGAATAAATATGATTAATTTATTAATTATATTTAATGAATTAAAGAATTCATATAAATAATAATAAAATGATTTTATTATTATTTATTTCTACTACCGACTTTAATATTGAACCTACAGGGTCACACTATAAAAGAGAATGATTTATGAGTGGAAGAGTTAATTAGTAATAGTTAGTCATTATTTATTTATGAAATAAATAACTGATTAACAGTTTTTGTTTATAATTAATTAAATATGATTTAATTTATTATAAATTAATTAAAATGAGTTCTTAATATTATTAATTAAGAATTTTATGAAATAAAGAGTTTAGAAAAAGAATTAATGAATAAAAGAGTTTTAATTATTAATTAATGGATTAATGAGATTAATCAAAACACAAGGTTAATAATTATATTATTTAATGGAAAAATTTTACCTGGAAATTTTGTCTATATCATAAACCCTATTATCCTAACCCTATTTTTCTAAAAAGAGGTTTTGAAGAGGGAGGCAACCCTAATTCTCTCTACACCATTCTTCCTCAATCCGACAATCCGATATCTTGGTGGATACCGTAGAATGCTTCACATATTGAGGAGCAGCTGGTAGGAGCCTCTATTCTTCATCATTAGATCGTTTTTAAAGGTTAGTAATCGATCTATAACTATATTCATGAATCGTATGCGATTAATAAGGGTTTTATGCGTTAAACAATCATTATCCATGCTTCCGTGTATCCGCTAAAACCCAACACAAGGTACATGTACCTACCTGAAAATGCTATTGGAGGGCTATTTAGGAAAACAAAATGAACAAGAGTTCTTAGAGGTAGTAAATAGAAATAAAGATGCTTAAAGAACCTTAACAATAGACACTCTCCACAATAGAACACTTTGATAATCAATCTATATACATGCCATTGATAAACATGAAATATCAATAACATCTTCCTGAATGAACAACGAAACACTTTAATAAATCTACACCCATAATTCAACACAGTAAAACACGGTAATAAATTTACACTCATGAGTGAACACCTTAATAAGAGTGAACAACTTAACAAGAAAGGAACACGATATTTGTTAAAAATTTAGGAAAAAAATCATGTCTTGTCGATACTCTTTCAATCTAAACAATAAGGAAAATATAGATTCATTATCCTTAACCTTTGACCCATTTTTTTCTTCAGTAAGAGACATCATCACCTCTCAAATTTATGTGGTTTGAACCTAACAATAGTACATAAAATTACATGTAGCGTAGACTGTTCTTTAATTATCGAAGATTCCACAAAGTTCCTGCAAGTTTAAAAAATTGTAGCTACTATTCGTACTAGTTTATACGAGTACTATGTATAACACCTTGATCTTCCATGTAAGAAAGTGATATGACTCTAGGGTTTAAAAATTTTAGATTATAAAGTACGTGTTTTTGTATAAAATTTTAGTTGATCATACTGTGTTATTTGATTATAGTATTTAAGTTTTCTAAAAATAGTGTGATCGTGTTGTAATTGACAAGCAATTCGGTGATTAATTTTTTCATATACATAAGATCATAAGTTGTAATCAAGTTATGATTTGATTAAATTTCCTTGTTTATGATGTATACCAATCGTATAATACAATTCTGCTAATTAGATTTGTCCTAAAAGTTCTACTAAATTACCATGTTGCCATTATGATTTCTTTTTCTTATTATTTAATTTTATAATAGATCAATGTTCAGGATTAAGGTCTCTAGTTCTCTTGATAAGGAGGATCTCACTAGAACCTTACCATATATTGTTGTGCAAGACATGCCTGTACTATAACAAGACTAAGTCAAATTGACAACCTTAAGTAAGTTGTATGATAATCTAAGTTTGCATTTTGTATTGTATCACTTAAGTCTGTAAAAGTTTAAATAGATTAGACTGGAGTATTTTTCTGTATAAAGTCTCAAGCCTAAGAATAAACTCTGGAAGAAGATCATGAAGATCATGCCTCAGAGACATAGTGAAGAAGCTTGGAGTTGAATAATCTGTTTTGGGAAAAATATTCTAAGTCAAGAAATCTACAAGTCACAGATTAAGTCTTATAGAGAAGTCATTCGAGAACTCCAAAATGACTTATCGAGAAGTCAAGAAAAGTTTATAGAGAAGTCTCAGAGATATCGACAAGCCAAATTGAAGACATGAAGATTGGAGATATCGACAAGTCATTTCTTCACTAAAGAACTCTGAGATATCGATAAGTCAAAATATCATTAGAGATCTCTGAGATATCGATAAGTCAAAATATCACCAGAGATATCTAAGATATCGAAAAGTCATTTCTTCACTAGAGAACTCAGAGATATCGATAAGCCAAAATGAAGACATGAATCTTAGAGACCTCGACAAGCCAAAATTCTCTTATAGAGAACTCAGAGACTTCGATAAGTCAAAACAACTCTAGAGTAATAAGAGATCTCGATAAGTCATTATATTTATCGAGATGTTGAGTTCTCTATATAACAAACTGGAGATCTCGATATAAAACTCAAGT
Source organism: Apium graveolens (assembly GCF_009905375.1). Classification (NCBI taxonomy): domain Eukaryota; kingdom Viridiplantae; phylum Streptophyta; class Magnoliopsida; order Apiales; family Apiaceae; genus Apium; species Apium graveolens. The sequence continues at coordinate 46,545,285 of NC_133655.1, read as the reverse complement.
ACCAAATGCTGATCAGTTAAATATCCAAGATTATTAATCAACAAACAAATCAATCACTGATTTGAAAAGTCCACAAAAATCATCTTGAAGAGTACAAGATCAAAGGCCAAGATTAACTGGCAAAGTAAAGTCATAGATATGCACGATTTGCAAATTTACACTAAGCCATAAATAGAAAGTTTTAGTTTACTTAAAGTAGATTTTACTACATGCAATTGCATGCTGTGTAAAAATTGTGTTTACTATTCTATAAAGTAAACAGTGGATGATTTTGTTAGTCCCAAAGTATCATAGAAGGGGGGTTGAATATGATACCTGCAATCTTTTTCGATTCGTTTACAAGTTCTTCGTTATAAGTACGGAATCAAAATAGACACAATAACAATTCGAGGAATATATTGTTTTATTAATATAATCCTCGAGGTTGCTACAATCTAATCAATAAATTGATTAGGTACAATAAATTCAGCAGCACAATTCTATATTTACAAGGTTAATAAATGAGGTGCTTTAATGGAGCTCCCATAAACACTTTCTGTTAAACTGAAGAAGATAACCAAATAAATACAGATTTATTTTGCTGCTTTGTAGTCTTCAAATTAATTTGGACAGGTGGCTTAATTTAGACCACTTGTATCATTTGAAATTGCTGTATTTTAATTCTGAAAACCTCCAAGTACTAACTAGCGACAAAGAAATTGTTAACCTGTGACTATATAGTCAACCTGCGACTATATAGCCAACCTGTGATTGTACTTTTAATTCTGCCTTAGACAGATTTTCTCACAACTCAACATGCGACTATATAGTCAACCTGCAACTATATAGCCAACCTGCGACTGTGCAGCCAACCTGCGACTGTGTACAATTGCCTTAGTAAATTTTTTTGTCTCCAATAGCTATATCAATTCTATTTTTCCTGTGTTGCTGAATTAAATCTCTTCTATATTGTTGATGTTTAGTACATTGGTCTGGTTCACAAGCAACTAACATGAATTGATATAATTCAGTTCCTTTTGTTCTGCAAAGTTGAAACATCTTGGAAGGTTATTTCTAGTTTCAAACACTGAACCCCTGATCTTCAATACTTCAAATCAAATCATGTAACTGATACTACAATTCCTTTTATAACTTATTCTTCATGGATGCTTGAACATGTTAATGAACTTCTTCCCATGACTTGAGTATGGACTTAGCGAGTCATTTGCATCTTTTGATTCTTTGTATGTATCATGTCTTCATCTTTAGGGTTCCTATGCTTCACAGTTTAATATTGTTTATCAGTTTCTATTTTATGTTGAGTTATAATTCTTCGATTACATGTTACATTACATTATGTTTTACAATCTCCCCCTTTTTGATTGTTAGAGTTTGACAAGCAAATCCCTAAGGATAACTCAACTGACAATAAAAAAAAGTACAACCTCAAAATAGATAAAGATATTAAATACATTCTAGATTACATATTCAATTCCAGATTTCTTAAATTATAAATTACCAAGAAGTAGCCCGAACAAATTTTCTATATCTCCTTTGTCTTTATCTTCTTGGACTTCTTGCCTTGACTGCCTTCTCCTTCTTGAGTGGATTGAGTCTCAATAGACTTTCTCTTGGGAGCTTTCTTTTTAGGATCCGTTGCCTTTTGTTGATCCTGGGAGAGATGATTCTTTGCTTTTATTCTGAAGGACATCCAGTCTAGCTTGGACCAAATCACGAGCTTCTAATTCTAGTACATAAGTGGGAGGTGGATATTCAGCTCATTAAGCATCATCTGTAGATATCTGACTTTGGAGCACTTTGGAACAAGGTCAAATAACATTGTTTATCTTTTTGACATTACGAAGACTGTTATGCTTTTAGGATGTCCTCGTACTCTCTTGGTGTCGTTGATTGATTCTTCTTCTACCACTTCATCAAGTATCCTTATGATTGGGATCAAGGCAATCTTGTCCTTCTTACATGTGGAGAGTATGACATCCATTAAGGCTTGCTGAATTGATTTTGACCCGCTTGTTCTGAAATCATGATCTTTGCTTTATTAATCTGAAAGACTAGTTCCCCTTCACCGTTAGTGCCGATGATAGGTTCATTATCTTTTGAAAGATTAATTTCTGGCTCTCCATTAATTAACATTATCTCATGATAAGCTCTTTCAACTTGCTTCATGTCCTTCTCTGTATCTCTGATCATTTTGTCATTGAGCTTATAAGCATATAGAACTTCAGCACCTTTAAAGTCTGCTTCTGATCTTTTAACTCCTGGTGCCTCCGGTTTTGCTCTTTTGCTCCCGAGTTGACTTTCAAGGAAAGTGAGTTGTAGATATCGAATAGATCTTAGATGTTGATCAGAGATAGTGATATTTTGTATCCTACCATCTGCAAATACTTTGATCACAAATGGATAAAGAAATGCTTGTGGAGATACATCCCTAAACATCTTTCAAAGTTTGTCTCTGAAGTATTCATTCTCATTCAATTTCAACCAGGGGATCTTTGACGCTAAGACAAACAGTTCCACTATATTTAGCTTCTTCAACACACTAGTAGAGATCTTCATTTGGAGTCCATCTTTGTGGTTGACAGTAATCTTCCATCCATTCATTATAATATTCACAGTGGTGCCAGTGATTATCCTATTGAACTGAGAATATAACTCATGAATATTTGGGTAAACTTTTTTTACTTCTCTACAGTGTTTAGAAAATTTATGTTGCCAGGATCTAGCTTGTGATAGTTTTCTGACTTATCCATTTTCCTTTTAATCTCATACCATTCACTTCCTTTCCCGTTAGCTCGAAGATAAGACTCTCTTGCTTCTCTGGCTTCTCTTCTTTGTATTTCTCTCTGTACTTTGCTTTTGATTTCTCAATATCATCTTGAATTTCTTGATAGGATCGATTGAACTTTTCAGACCATTCATAGTACAAGCAATCATCCGAGAAAGCATCTTCATCTTCAAATTCGTCATCCCCAGTTATGACCTTTCTCTCTTCAGTAATCACTGCTTCAACTCTGGGTTCAAAACCCTCAGGAACATCACTTTCATCTAATTCTCCTTCCTCCAACTCATACTCAGAGAATAGGGGCTTTGGATCATATATCTCCGACAGAATATCCCTTTGTGTCGTAATGACTTTACTTAGGTTATCTTATTTTGAAGTTGATTGCTCCCCATGAGTTAAAGAACTCTTCCCAACAGCATGTCTTGCTCTTAACAACACTCTTTCATCAATCCTCTCTTCCTCTTCCTTTTTTTCCTGAATGTCATCTCCAAATTCATCAAAACCATAGTCAGCTGTTTGAAAAGCATGCTGAATTAAGTCCACAGCTGCAGCTACTTTTTCTTGCTCCACCCATTTCTCCCCCTCAGTTTTGTTATCCTTTAGAGTTGGGGTTGATTGAGCAGGAAAGATCAAGATAGAGATCTCTTATAAAGATGGTTCTGAAATAGACAGTTGCTTGCTGACTTAAGTATTTGGCCCAATACTGGCAAGAGCTGTTTCAGAGGAGACAGGGATTGGCGCTTGCTTGCTAACAGAGATCTTTGGCTCAGTATGACAATTACCTTTCCCTTTCCAGAATGAGAGAGAGATTGTTCCATAAATTCTCGTAAACTAGCAAATGATGCTTGTTGAAGTTCAAGTTGTTTGGAAAGACGGGCAATCTGATGATCCCTTATAGACTGTTCATTTTTGATATATTGATCCTTGAGAGCCAGTTGTTCTTCGAGATAGCTGTCTTTAAATGCTAACTGCTCTTCAAGGTAAGATTTTATGATGTACTGAGACATGTCTATAGGTGTTGTTTGGGAGGTAGGTGTCTCACGGGTTTCTCATAGTGTATCACGCAACACTCTTTCACTCGGTTTAGGGACTGGTGTTTCACTCACCCTCACGGTTACATTCCGCTCATAGTTCCGAGATCGAGAAGATGTACCTGCAGAAAACACTGGAGCCATCCTTGAGGAGGCCAACAGTGGTGCAATGGGAATTTGCGAGTCCCGATCCTTGTGCAAGATAAGTTGCCTGTCATCATGAGATGAGTGATCCAGAGTTGGAATCTCTGGGAGGATCACTGAGGTCGTCATATGTGGCATCTATTCCTCAGTTTCCTCTAGTTTCAGTGAAGACACTTTCCCCGTAGGCTCACCAGGTGAATCTGGTTCACTGCCAATGGGTTGTCGATCCGCGCCTATGTCGGATCCCCTATCCGCAGATATATCCAGGTTTATTAGTCTTGGGGAGGTAAGTGATGTGCTAGATGTGGCAGCAATTACAACACTCTCTCCTAACACCTGTGAAGGCAGTTGCTCTATTGAAGGACCTTGAACAGGATATTCTAATCGTAAAATAGTTGAATGCCCTGTTTACCTCAATACTTCCTTACCAAAAAGAGCTATCCTAATCAACTCATTAAGGCTTCAAGAGCTTGAATATTGGAGAGTGTATTTGACTCATTACAGGATGTCGTGGCCGACGGGCGAATTTCAATGGACCCGCCTTGTTGAGAAGATGAATCCAGTAACTGTTTATCTGCCTTTTCAGCCATTATATCCTTTTGGGAAGATACATGGGAGGTTATAGTTGTCTCAGTGGGGATACTGTTTTACTTCGGTGGAGACGGAGTTGTGGGTTCACTCAAAGTACCTTCCTTACTTGCTGCATCATGTGCAGTTTCTTCTTCTATATCCATAGGATCCTTATACTCCAGGGTTTGGGCTAAGAGAGTTTGAGATGTGTATATTGGCTCTAGAGGGTGGTTATGAATTTATGGGAAAACAAACGCATTGCCTCCTGATAGTAATTTCTCTTAAGCAAGTTTTGTGTGAAATTCAGCAAGATTAAGTGAATCTATATCTATTAAATCATCAACAGTAGTGCTCATAGAAGATTCATTCATATTTGTGAAGTCTGTCCTGTAAATATTAGTCTCTGATTGATGTGACTCAGCTTCGGCTTGTTGTTCAGCAGCTTCAGGTTGAGAAACCTTTTGTGGCTGTTCAGCAACTATAGGTTCTTGATCAACATCCATTGGTTGAGCATCAGGAGCAGTCTGAGGATCAGCTTATTGTTCAGCTTCTGCTCCTTTAGCATCCTCATTCACTGTAATAGGGGCTTGATCCTCAGGGACTTGAGCTTCTTCAGACTCAGAGGCATATGCTTCAGCAATGGAGTCAAAGAATTCTTGCATGAAGTCCGTCACAAAGATGTCATTTTTGTTAGGATAATAATTCTTTCTTATCAGGGTAGACACCAGTTTGGAGGTCAATTCTATAGATGGTTCCATGTCCTGATTGTGAACTGCTTCTTTCTGAGCTTCTGTGAGCTTGCCATTTACAACAATTTGGAGAAATCTGACATATAGAATGTGTTCTTGATGTTGAGCTTGATTCTCCAGAATTTCTCTCATGATCATCCTCCCAAAGTTGATTCGTAGATTACTAGCAATAGCTACACCAACAATCTTCATGAATTATGTGATTCTATGTCAGATGGCTCTTGTTGAAGTGTTTGGGAAATGTGTCATTTGGCATGTTGCTATGGATGTCTCTGAAGAAAGTGATCAGTTCCCCTTCATCTGGTGCTGGATCAAAATTATCCCGAGAAAGTTACAAATATTCATTAAGGTCATCCTCAGTGATTTGTATTGTTTCATCACCAATGAGAAATGAGAATCCTACCCTGTTGTCATATGATATATCTTGATTTGTATTTTGAATATGTCTGAGGAGTTCAACATTCAGTGGGACATTAGTAATCAAGGCATAATGCACAATCGAATGCTCGTTTAGAAAACAAATCCATTGTTTAAAATCACCTAACTAAGTTGGATCACGTTTTATAATCGAGACAAAATTTGTTTTTAAAATCTGAATATTATCTCCCATATTTTTTGAAAAAAATGAGAATAAAACATCGATTACAAAACAAATTAACTGTGCACGAAAATTAAGCCATTTAATTAATATCGAACACACAGAATATTGAATAATAAACAATTACTAAAGAGCCCTAGAGAACCAAATAACTAAATTAATTGATTTAAGAAACATAGCCAAATAAAGCCTTAGGTCTAGGCAACCACAATCTCATATCTCTCCTTTTAACCGATGAAAATACTTGATTTTACAGTCAATAGAAAGGTCTAAGTCTGGGCAACAATAATATGTAATCAGACTGAAATTTGACAAAGTTTTGGTATGTTTTTTTATCAATTTTAAAAATCCGGCCTCTCTCTTTATATTCGTACTGTTGTGTATGTATAAGTGAATAATAAGTTGCGACATAAAAGGGCTATATATACATACAAAGCTTCTGAAATCAACACACAAAATAAACAAAAAATATCAAGTGTCAACCTGCGGCTAGTGATTTGTATGTTGCCAGTTGGACGAGACACCCTAAATATTCTATGTATCAACCCTCGACTAAGCAATTGTACGTCGCAGGTTGGCTGTTTGTAAGTGCTGCAAATCTGAACCTGTAACTAATGATTTGTACGTCGCAGGTTGGATACAAGAAATATTTCAAGCATCAACCTGCGACTAACAAATTTTTATTCATAATCATACTACTATTATCATTTATTAGATAAAATTAAACTTTTATGATTAAAATTATGCTACCATTATCACGTTAATTTTAATGAACTCCTTGAAATATTGAAATATTTAAAGTTCACTAAAATTAATAAATCACAACTTTGATTTAATACTATTGAATCTTTTATCATTGAATTGATACATTCTCAATTAGTTAAATCAAAATTATGCTGCAACATTTTACTCATAATTTAACCAATAATGATTAAATTATTTTCAAACAATTTAATAATATAAGTGTGTTAAAATATTTATCAATTAAATACAATCATACAAATATTTGAAATACGAGAAGTAAATAGTGACACATAAATCCACATGGCCTTAGAATATTGACATTTAAATAACAAGTAGGTTTATTTGAGACAAATTGCAGTTATTGATTCCTAATTTGTTAATTAGTAAGATTTTATAATGACTCGTATATTTTATATTATATTGAAGGTGTAATTATTAAATAATTAATTAAAATATGTGTATTGGTTCTGGCAGCGTTGTGTTGTTTTTATTGTTTATTTGTGATTTATTGGTGAATGGATTGGAATTGTGTAATTTATTCTTAAGTTACATGGTTCTGTTTCGCGTTTAAAAGTGATTTTATTGCATTTTTATTTTCATAAATATTTGGATTGTCTCTAAAATTGGTTTCACGATTTTATAATTTCAATAATTATTTTTAGGATTTTATAAAATTGAGAAATCAATATTTCATTAATTATTTATCTTTAAATGACTTTCTGATTGAATTTATTTGTAAAATATATATTTAATTCCAGAATTCTTCAAAATTTACGACATTATATTTTTATGAAGTTTATAATATTCTGGGAATTTAAAATTATTTTGGAAATTTTTGGGATTAATTTCACTTGCGCGTCGATTCGTTTAATTGTTAAAAGCGGGCATAAATTGCGTTTCAAAAACTATTTTAAAATTAAGAAATTTATGTTTTATTAACTTCGGGATATTTGTAACATTTTAGGACTATTTTCGCAATTTTCTGAAACTGTTTCATGTGCACCTCGGTCCGATAATCTCGAGTTTCAGGGCAAACTGGACCACAAAATTTCCATATTTATCCTATAACCTACGTGTCGGTTTCTAGTTAATCAGGGGGACACCTGTTTCTTTCTCCTTGTACATCTGTTAAACAAAAAAAAAGAAGAAAAAAAAATATAACCTAATACCCCCCACCCCCCTGTACCCGACTCTCCCTCTCTCGGTTTCTTTCGTTCTCTCTCTCGACCTCACAATCTCTCTATTTCTCCCTCTCTCTCTCACTCTCTCTCTCTCTCTCGCTATTCTCTCTCTCTCTCTCTCTCTCCGTCTCTTTGCCTCTCCCCTGTTCTTCCCTTTCTTCGATAACTCATGTTCCTGGCGATTTTCTCCCCCGCCGCCGTTCTGGTTTCCGATTGTTTCCGGTGAATACTCCGGTCCAGTTCCGTTTATTGTTCTATACGCATATATATATATGTGTGTGTGTGTTTATATGTATGTGATCTGTGTGAATTGTATGTGCAGTGTGTTGAGTGTGTGTGTGTGTGTATTGTGTGTGTGTGCGTTGTGTGTGTGTGTGTTTGTGCGCATGGTGCGCGTGGAGTGCAGTGGTGATGATTGTGTGTTCCTGTAATTTGATTATTCTGATGTTATTATTTTAATTAATTCTACAGGATTTATTGATTGGTTTCGTGAAATAAAATAAATCATTATGCGGGGAAAAAATATTTTTAATAATCGGCGAAATTTATTTGGAAACCCGAAGAATTTTCGGGCACCAATAAATTTTGCCCCGTTTGCGATGAATTTTTACGAGCGGACGGTGGACAGTGATGAATTGATTCTGAGTCCTAAACTTTATACATAAATAAAAAGAATTGTATAATTAATTTCATACATAAATAATTATGGAAATTGCCTTGTGACTTGTTGATTATTGACGTCGATTGTAATCGATGGGTAGGCTTATAATCAGAAAAGATGCTGTCGAAATTTTCCTAATTTTTTTTTAAATATGAGAAATTACTATATATATATAAAACGTGTTACCCTTATTTGAATACGAAGTACGTGATTATGCGTATAATTACTATATAAGTGGGGTTTTAGGATTGAGATAGTTAGGATTGAGGATATCAAGCATGTTGGTATAACTAATTAGGGTATTCTGTTATTGTAGATCCCACTCGAGTTTCGTAAGGACCGAAGTCATCGTAAAAGATACTTAGGGTTTCCGAAAGCGTTGCAAGGCAAGTACCCTGACCATTCTTTTATGGTTCAGTACATATGAATAGACTATTGTTTTATTCTTGCAAGGGAACAAAAACGTTTTAAGTTACGTATCCCCTGTAGTTGTAAATCACCGTTTTAAACCTGTTTTGGGGAAAAGTAACTTCGAAAGGTACCTATCTCAAATGAAAATGATTTGTGAATCAGTTTTATGTGTGTTATTAAAATGAATGATTTTGAAATGATATAGGTACAAGTATTTTGAAAACTGGATAAAAAGATCAGATATGGGATACATAGGGGCCAGAGTAGGCCTATTGAGGTGGCGTAAGAGGCTAATTCGGTTGCGCACAATTCATAATCGATTAATCAAGTAGGTCAGAGACCTAGCTAGTCTCTGAGTTCCGGAACAGGTATATGGGATGGCAGTTGGAGCCGTCTGGTGTTGATAGCCTGATCAGCTGTCTTCACATATCCGTTACATATCTGATTTGGCTTTGTGATTCCCGTAAGGGTATAAGTAATTGATACAGTGGATTTATAAATGTGAATAGCATACTAAAATTGGACTCTGGTACTTACACAACACACTACTACGTTTGTTTTATTAAAGCATGGTAGTCAATGGTATCCAATTATCTCAGCTTTTCTTTATATACTATTGTTCGAAATGATCTATAGAGTTCAGATTTCATGTTGATTATGGTTTTGTTCCTATAACTGTTTAAGTTACTGTTTTTAGCTTGATATTCATATATTGGTACAGCTAAGCGATTATGCTCACCCTTGCAAACCATTTATATATATATATATATATATCACAGATGCCTAAAAGACCAATCAGGCCTTGGCAAAACCGTGTCTCCGCCCCTTTAGGACCTGGCTCCTCAGAGGTAGTTAGTATCAGACCACGTGCGGTCTGATGAGTTGCTGAATAAGTTAGTGTGTCAGACTTTTTAAATAAATGGTTTGTAATAATGTGTAGCTGAATCATACTTGAACCTGAATCGGATCTTGGTTCGAGGTCGTGCTAGTATATATTAATAATAATCTTGTTGTTTATATTTCTGGTAGTTGTGTTTAGTGACGTCAACTCCTGATCCCAGGGTTGAGGCCGTCACAGATTTAACATTCCAAGTTTTCTAACCAACTTGGAGAAAATGTTTTCATCAAGTGGTTTTGTGAAGATGTCTGCAATTTGATCCTCTGTGGGTACAAAATATAATTCCATAGTGCCACTTGTGACATGCTCTCTGATAAAGTGATACCTGATATTAATGTGCTTTGTTCTTGAGTGTTGAACTGGGTTGTTTGAGATTGCTATTGCACTTGTATTATCACAGAATATTGAAATCTTAGATACCAACAGACCATAATCCCAGAGTTGGTTACTCATCCACAAGATTTGGGCACAACAACTTCCAGCATCTATGTATTCAGCTTCAGCAGTTGATATGGATACTGAGTACTGCTTCTTGCTATGCCAGGATACCAATCTTCTTCCAAGAAACTGACAGCTTCCTGAGGTACTTTTCTGGTCAATCTTACAACCTACAAAATTTGAATTTATATAGCCAACTAGGTTAAAACCTATACCTTTAGGGTACCAAATACCAAGATTTGGAGTCCCCTTAAGATACCTAAATATCCTTTTAACAGCTATAAGATGAGACTCTGTTGGGTCAGCTTGCAATCTAGCACATAGGCATGTTACAAACATAATATCTGGCCTACTTGCTGTGAGATAAAGTAATGAGCCTATCATACCTCTATAGCTTGTGATGTCAACTTTCTTACCAGTTTTGTCCTAATCAGGCTTAGTGGCTGTTGGCATTAGAGTATTTGCTGGAGTTGAATCTTCCAGATTGTACTTCTTGAGAAGTTCTCTGATATACTTGGATTGAAAGATGAATATACCATCTTTCCTTTGACTCACTTGTAGTCCAAGAAAGTAGTTCAACTCTCCCATCATGCTCATTTCATACTTACTCTGCATTAGCTTAGAAAATCTCTTGCAAAGATCATCATTAGTAGAACCAAATATAATGTCATCAATATATACTTGAACTAATATTATATCAGATTTATGCATTTTTGTGAAATAGAGTTATATCTATAACACCTATTCTTGAGAGTAACCTTTAGCTAAAGTCTAGCTATTGGTGCATAGGTTTCATCATAATCTATACCCTATTCTTGAGAGTAACCTTTAGCTACCAATCTGGCCTTATTTCTCATTACAATGCCATCTTCATCTAACTTGTTCCTGAATACCCATTTAGTGCCTATCACTGACTTGTCCTTTGTTCGGGGTACCAGCTTCAATACCTTCTGCCTCTCAAACTGATTGAGTTCCTCTTGCATAGCAATAACCCAATATGGATCTTCAAGTGCCTCATCCACTTTCTTAGGTTCCATTTCTGAAAGAAACCCTGAAAAGTGACATTCATTCTGAGTGGCATGTCTAGTTCTCACTCCTGTATCGGGATCACCAATAATCAATTCAAAGGGATGGTCTCTGTTCCAAACTCTTTGTCAAGGCATATTAGATCTTGATGTTTCCCCTTGTTCAGCATGATGTTGAGTGTGAACTGTAGATCCTCTTCCAGCTCCCTCTGAGTTACTGTCACCATGATTTCATGATTCTGAACTTTGTGTAGTAGTTCTTGAAGGTGTTCCTGTATGATTATTATAATCATTGTTTCCACTATTACCACCACTTGATCCAGAATTAGCATTGCCATGTACTATAGGTATAGCTCTAGCAATCTCAGGTTCTTTAATATTTAAAGGATCATCTGAAAGATTTTCAAATTCCAGAGATTCAGAATCCTTTTCTCATTGCAGGCTTTCCAACTTGGTGTCGTCGAATGTTACATTAAGGCTTTCAATCACCTTCTGATCAGTAATCATATAAACCCTGTGTTATTCGCTAAAAATATAACAAGAATTACATAAGGGGGGTTGAATATAATTCTGGCTAATTTTCAAGATTTTAAAACAGTTCTAACTCGACAAATATATAAGTGTTTGATTTGCAGATTACTGAATGAAGTAGTTATATAAATCAAAACACAAAGTAATAAAAACACAAGCTTTTAAAACTTTCTGGTGAATTTGAAAGTATCCACCAGATATATATATATATATATATATATATCGAATGAGAACTCTGTGAAGCTTGAATAGCTCACAGCTGCTTACAAGTAGAACAAACAAACTATAGAGAAATTCTTGACAAGTACAGCTTTTTCTATCTCTCTTTGAAATGTGTTTGCTTAGTTAAATGTTCTACTAGCTACACTTGGTTTAAATATCACCAAGTTTACATGACAATAAGAAAAGATAATAAAACAAAACATATCTAGTCTAACTCCATGCTGCTTCACTACTCTATTCCAGCATCTTTAAATAACTTCATAATTGTATGGAAATGGTAATGCTTCTTTGTTCTCAAATTCCTGCTTAACAGGCTGCCATATTCCTTTTGCAAACACTCAACACATGTGACTGTATTGTCACTGTCAACAAATATTTGAATTTGATCATCCGTCGGATACATGTTTGTCATCCGTCGGGTAGCTTTGTTAATCATCCGCCGGGTAGCTTTGTTGATCATCCGTCGGGTAGCTATTTGTCACTTGACTTTATTTCACTTATACAGAATTACAAGACATCTTATATTTACAATTAATCAACCTATTATGCATATCCACTAGTAGTCAACATGACTCATTTACTCCTACAGAATCTACATAAAGTTGTTTGCAGAAATGTGCTACAAAAATTATTATTACATAAGCTACTCACCCGATGAATGTCAAATTGTCATCCGTTGGGACTCTATTAAATCATCCGTCGGGACTATGTTGGATCATCTGTCGAGTGCTACAAAATTCACTAAGTTAAATCTACTAAGGTGTTTTGTTTAATTTGTCATCAAGTTCATAGCATATTCCTAACATTCTCCCCCAATTTATGTCTACTAGAATTGTAGCCTTAAATTAAGAGAAACTTGATGATAACAAAAGACCCTAAAAATACAAATTAAAAAGTAGTAGATGAAACTGATAAGTGTTACAAAATTTACTGAAAATTGAACAAAGCAAAGTATACAAAGAAGTTACTCACAATCATTGTCAAGGTACTCCTCTAGCCTAAGCAAATAAATTTATTTCCTTGATTGTCTGGATTTCTTCCCAAGCCTCCTGTTGTTCTCTTTTATCTGACTTTGGAGTTGTCTGTGGAATTCAAGTTCATCTGCTTCAGATTAATCTAACATTTCTTGCATTTCCAAAAGAGTCTAATTGCTAGAGATACTCAGTTGGTCATCTAGTCTGAAGAATCTTCTAACTCCCTTATCATCCATGAATTCCATCAACCAATAAGGCCTCAAATGCACTCTCTTTCCTGTAAAGGGAATATACAGAGTTTTTAGAAGTGCATCTTTGGCTCTATTGCTCCTTAGCTCCTCTATTTTCTTTAGGACTATCCTCCTTGAAGTCATATTAAATCCAAAGTTCTTCTTGAAGGATGAATAGACCTTTATTAGTATAGTTTGGCTTTCTTGAGGAATCCTGTGAAGTGGCCATGTGATCTCTTTCCCTCCCTTATACTTGAATACTAGCCATTCAGGAAGATGTCTGTAGGCATCAATCCCTCTTACTTCTTCCAATTCTTCCAAGTAGAGGTTTATTTCAGAGAACTCCTTGATATCACAGATGTAGAAGAGATCTTCCTTGTTGACTGTGGGTTAAGATTTGGTTAGGGTCTTGGATCTGAGAGTCACAGGCTTCACTTTCTTGCCTGCTCTGGTCTTTATCTTCTTTGGCTTGTTGAAGATTGGAAAGTTTAGTTCAGAAATTGGCAAACTATCTCAGTCTACTGGCTCATCCTTTGAAATTATGGGCTCACCATGAATATTCCTTGTTGGATCCACCACCTTGAATTCTTCAAATACCATTGAGGGTTTTGATGTCTAATTTGAAGTTATAGACTTTTTGGGAATGTAGTCTTCCATTTCCACATCACTAAAGTCCAATTTTCTTTTGAAGTGGAGCTTATATCTGAATCTTCTTTTCTGTTGTGGTTCATCTTGCACTTTCTGATCTTGAGGTTCAGCAATTATAGATGGTTGTGCAGAAATCTCAGTTGTAGTCTTTACAGCTTGAAGTTTGGCCAAGATAGCAGCTTGCTCCTTCTTTTATTTGAGCTTCTTAGCATCTAAGGTAGCTTGCTTCTTTTCTTACCTGATTCTTTCCTTCACTTTTTTTTAGCTTCTACAAACTGAGGGTGTCCATCCACCACACGGATTTCTTTACCATTTCTATAAATCTTGGCAATTCTTCTTTTAAGTGTTGAATCAGTATGATCCTTGAAAAATATAATTGACCTAGCTAACAGCTTCTTCTCATCTGGCCTAGGTGTCTCATACACAATATCCATAGGATTTTTTTCTGAAAACCTTGAGTAGTTTCTTTTAGGCTTCATGAAAAGACTTGCTTTTGGAGATTTGATGCAAGATGTTTGGCCTTTTCCAGATAATTCATACTTATTTCATTTACAGAAATCTGCTTGACTTGAGAGTGATGATTGAAGACTTTGTCTGATTTCTAAATTGGCCCAAACTTTTGTTGAATTTCTGCATCTATCTTTCTCCATTTATCATCTAGTTCCTTCTCCACAGCTGCAACATCAAGCATCTTAGGAATTGACTTTGACTCAAGCTTAGCAGTTGCTATATGGATCAAATCAATGTTGTCCAATACTGGTGGCTTTGGCAAAGTAATTTCTGGAACAATTACTTGGCTGATTTGTACATTTACCACTTTCTCCCCTCACTAGATGGCTCTACTTGACTGACTTGAGATAATAATTTCTCCCCTTTTTGTTATCATCAAGTAGAGTGGAGGAAGAAGATTGTGTAGCCACCAGTTGTTGCAGCAGTTGAGTTAGATGTGCTTGATGTAGATGTATAGCTGTGAGAGAAGCTTCCATAGCAGTCATCCTTTTTTCCAAGGACTCCACTTTTATGGAAATATCAGAGTTCTTCCTTAGTTGTCTCTTAATATCAAGCATTGTTGTTTCTGGAAGTTTAGCATCCAATCTTTCAGAAATATCCTTCTTCACTTGATCAATCTCAGTCTTAATAGAAGTGACATCCTGATTGTGTTGAAAGCCTTGGATTTGATGCATTTATAGAGAATTTAGATGTGTCTGTAAGAGCATCCTGGTGCCAGCATCTGTTGTAGATTGAATAGCATTATGTGTCTCCTGGATTTGATGGATGAGAGTGATCTTGAAATGTTGAAGAACACATTCCTTGAAGAATGCCCAAGATGGCATGCCAGATCTAGAGCTGGTGCCTGCTGCTCCCTCTATATCCATGGGCTCTTCATTATCCTCATCATCATCTCCAAAAAGATCTTCAGATTCACTAGTTCCATAGTCTATATCATCATCAGCTTTAGGTGGCATGGCTTTGATGGCATCCTTAGGTCTTTGCATGGATTGAGTGGTGTGCACCAAATTAAGCATTCTTTCAGCCTCCTCATTGCCCTGTATAGCTAGTGTTTGATAAGCTGTAACAGCATGAGTAAATGTCTCAGCATCTAGGGAAATAGAATCTATGATAGCTTGATATTCTTGCTAAAATAGTCTTTTCCTTTCTGCATCACTAATATTCATTGACTCACTTGCAATGGTGTCCATCCTTATCTCTCCTGTACCTGCATTTCTCTCAATATCTCTCTTTTTTTTGCATCAAGGGCTCCCCTTGGCTTCCCACTCTCACACCCTCACCTTTACCATCTAAGGTGGGACTCCTCTCACTCACTTTTGCCAATCATGAAGAAATAGATTGCATTTGTTCACTTATATTCTCTCCTTTTGCCTGGGAGCAACCCAGCCTCTTGTTAGGGTTTATACTAAAATATTCGTTTGAAGTATATACTTAAATAATAAATTATTTGAGAATCTTGAATGCATGTTTTCACATAGTCTGTATATTATATATTGTAGAAAATCTAGTATCAAATGGGATAACAGAAGATTAGATTGTCAAACTCCTTATATAATATAATAAAGGTTCACAGTCTAAGTGGTATTAGACAAACCACTGGAACGACTGAAGTATTATTTAGAAATAGTTTATCTTGACTAATGAATAATACTTTTATACTTTGTGTATATTGAACGGGATCAAATAGTAGAATAACTGTTTCTTTTATTCTGACAATAAAGAAGAACTAAGATTCTACGATATTATTATTGCTTAGGTTCTTAATCCGGATGTAGTAATTGACACTTGTTTTTAATGCACATGCCTTAATTCATACATTAAGTAATTTATTTTAAATTATGAATTTATGTATTGGGCAATGACAATATATACAGAGTGGGATATTAACTATAAAAAGAAACCGTGTCCGAAAAATATATTCGGGTGATAATGTCCTCTTGAAAGCTCATAAAGATAATTATGCTTTAGTCCTGCAGGCAGATTTGTTCTTGCATAATTATAAGGTTGAGTGGATGATCAAGGATTAAAGATATTGATTAAATTAATTGTCAGAAATTAATTTAATTAATGGACATACGATATCTTAAACATAGGGAATTTATAAGTAATTAATATGGGAGCCGAATTAAATAATTAATTTACAAAATTAGGAAAGGTAGTGCAAATACTAATTCTTTAGTGGATTGAATTAATATTTAATGACATTGGGCTTGGCCCGGAATGTCATTAGAAGGCCTGACCTAATGGTCCATGATCCCTACTATAGCCTATAAATATTCTCATTCTCCTAAAGCTAGGGTTAACACACAAAAAACGAAATCACATCCTAGGGTTTGAGAGAGGCAACCATTTTTTTCAAGGAGCCAATGGAATTTCGGAGCTTTGGGAGAGGTACACCTTGGGAGATCGAAGCCCATACTAATCGGGGAATACAGTAGAAGATGTGGATTTGAATCTCTTGCGCCGTAGCGATTAAGGTTAATGTTCTATTCGTACTCTTTTAATTAATATCATAACACGCAGGGCCGAGATTCGATAGATCCAACACCTTTCACTCAGTTCACTCCCTTCCCTCAGTCCTAAGAGTGATTGTACTACTACTAAGTCCTCTACACTTGTAATAATTGAAGAAATTTGAAGTTGTGCAAAGACTCATGACGGATGAGGAACATCTATCGGGGTAGTAGTTTGGCTAGCTGACGAATCACTGCTGTTAGGCACATCCGTCGGGATACAATCACTACTCGACGGATGAATGATATCCACCGAGATAGAAGAAATGAATGAGTTTGGAGTGGAGACTATTGTAGACTCTATGCAAGTTGATGAAAATTTGGGCACAGATGTCTCCATAGACTCAGAAAGTATTGGCAAGTGAGCCAACAAATCATCTAAAAGATGATGCTCAATTGCTTGGATTTTTGGCTTCTCCAACATAGTTAAATATGGAGAATTTGGAAGTAATGTATTGATCATGTCAACATCCAGTGAGTGTGTGGGTGAATTTGGTATTTCAGGTGCTTCAATTGTTAAAGATTTTGGTTGTGACTCCACATTTATTAGAGTCACATCAATCTGACTTTGAGAAGGTGCAGTGACTGGGTCTTTAGCACCAGTTTGCACTGTATGTGTTCCCTGTGCATCCCTAAGGGTTTTTGATCTTTTCTTTCTAGCATAAGTTTGTGGTGAACTAGTGTCCCTAACCCTTTTGGCCTGTTCTCCTGGTTGGGAGCTTGTTTCAATAGTAACATCCTTTTGGGAGGATGAAACTAGAAATGATTTTCCCTATTAACAACACAGTTTGTTGGGAAACTGTGGTGTGGCTAGGCTTAGGTACACTCATCTCACCAGCCTTATCCTTAGTGTTTATTTGATTTTCACCTTGTCCCTCACCTTGCTTACTCACCTTCACACTCCCCTCTTTATGTTTAGAAGATTTTACAACTGGTTTCTTTTGAGAGGGGGCTTTCTTAGCTTTGGATTTTGAAGTTGTTGGTTTGGTAGCTTGGGTAGGCATCTGTTGGGTCATTGACATAGATGCCATAACTACACTAGAAGGAAAAGAAATGTGTGAGGTTGGAAGAGTGGAGACAGTAGTACTTACCTCACTTACCTGAGGTCCCTCCATGATTGGAAAGTAATGGAGGGGCACCTCTTTGTGGTGACTTGCCCTGTTGAGGTCATCAATGACTCTCCTTTCTTGAACCCAACAATTTAGCTTATTGGTTGGTTTATCAACAACAATATCCTCAATAAGATGGTTAGCAAGCATCATAAAGAATCTGGCATAGTAGACACTTTTACCTCTCTTATTCAGTTCTCCTAACTTATAACCTAACTCAAACAAGACCAAGTCACTGAAATTAAAGTATTTATCAGTAACTAGCATGTAAAGCATGTTAAGCATGGAGATGTTAACAGAGTCAAAATTGCTAATTTCACCAGAGAATATTTTCGTTACCACATCACACAGATAGCTCCATTCCTTTCTAAGACCTAACCTCCTAATTTCACTTAACTTAGACATAGGAAGTGCATAGCCCATAGAATTTAGCATGTTAACTATATCAGTGTCTGTATGTGGAACAATAGCAGTGTTATCTGGAATCCTAAAGCATGCTTTGACAATGGCACTGTTAATGCAAAACTACTTACCTTTGAGAGTGAATGTTATGGTCTTGTCAGTGGAGTTGTATACATCAGTTGTCCATATCTCCTCTACAACTTCACAGTAGATTGTGGGTGATTCCAGCATAACATAACTGAGTTTACAGCTCTTTACAAAATCCATCATCTTGTGAAAGTCTCCAGACTGAGGAATCTGCTTATTCACAAGCGCTGCAAAGTTGTTCTTTTCATAGATATATCCATATTGAGACATGATTTTGACTACTGATGCCATTGTTAGAGAATGAGAAATTTGCAGAGAAAATATTTGCTTTGGAGAAGAAAGGAAGTTAGAGCAATTGAATTGAGAATGATAAAAGAGTAGAATAAAAATGAATTATGTTTTTATACTATCTCGAAAATAAACTATCAAAAATAATAAAGTGAAATAAAGTAACCAATCAAAATAGCCCAAAATAGCCGTTTAAAAATAAATAAACTGTAAAAATTCTGTCACTTATCCGTCGTGTTGTGCTTACAAACTGTAAGTATACTGGATGGATAACGTTCAGAGTTTTAACGGCTAAGATTGAGACAATTCGACGGATGAGGATAAATCAATTATCCGTCGGGTTATGAAATAATCCAGAAAAGTAATTGATTTTTATTAACAAATAATATTCCAACAGATGATCAAACTCGATGGATAATGAGCATCCGTCGGGATGTAAATTTTGACTTAGCCAAAATTTCATCCAAAACAGAAAAATCAATTAAGTTTCTGGCTGCATTAAAACTTGCAAAAATATCTGAAATAATTCAAGAATAATTAAGCATACCTAACTCACTTACCAGCCTTGAAAAGGTGGATTCATCAAGTGGCTTGGTAAATATATCTGCAAGCTACTTTTCACTTAGAACAAAATGAAGTTCCACAGTACCATTCATCACATGTTCCCTAATGAAGTGGTACTTGATGTCTATGTGCTTTGTTCTTGAATGTTGTATTGGATTCTCAGTGATGGAAATTACACTTGGGTTATCACAGAAAATAGGAATTCTATCCACTTATAGACCATAGTCCAACAATTGGTTTTTCATCCACAAAATCTGTGCACAGCAAATACCAGCAGCAATATACTCAGCTTCAGCTGTAGAAGTAGAAACTGAATTTTGCTTTTTACTGAACCAGGACACAAGCTTGTTCCCTAGAAATTGACAGGTTCATGTTGTACATTTTCTGTCTATTTTACAACCTGCATAATCTGCATCTGAATAACCAGTTAGATCAAAACCAGAATCTCTAGGGTACCAAATGCCAAGTTTTGGTGTTCCCTTGAGATATCTGAAAATTCTCTTAATAGCTACTAAGTGAGATTCTCTGGGATCAGCCTGAAATCTAGCACAAAGATAAGTAGCAAACATTATATCTGGCCTACTAGCTGTTAAGTACAGAAGTGAGCCAACCATGCCCCTGTAGTTTGAAATATCCACAGACTTTTCAATAGTGTTTAATTCAAGCTTAGTTGCAGTGGCCATGAGAGTTTTTGCAGATGTGCAATCCATTAGTTCAAAATTCTTCAAAAGATCATGAATATATGTAGTTTGACTAATGAATATATCATCACTAACTTGCTTAACTTATAAACCAAGAAAGTAAGTTAGTTCTCCCATCATGCTCATTTCATACTTACTTTGCATCAATTTGGAAAACTTTTTGCAAAGTTTTTCATCTGTAGAACCAAATATAATATCATCTACATAGATTTGAACAAGTATACTAGAGCCATTAACATTTCTAAAGAATAAAGTTTTATCAACAGTACCTCTTGTGAAGTGATTTTCTAAAAGAAACTTTGATAAAGTTTCATACCAGGCTCTAGGTGCTTGCTTCAGTCTATAAAGTGCCTTCAAAAGATAGTAGTCATATTCTGGAAAAGTTGGGTCTTCAAAACCAGGAGGCTGACTAACATAGACTTCATCCTTCAAATTTTAATGCAGAAAAGCACTTTTGACATCCATTTGATAGACCTTAAAATTGGCATGAGCTGCATAGGCTAAGAAGATTTTGATGGCTTCAAGTCTTACAACAGGAACAAAGATTTCATCAAAATCTATTCCTTCTTACTAACAGTAGCCCTTAACAACCAATCTAGCTTTGTTCCTGACCACTATGCCATTTTCATCCATCTTATTTCTGAATACCCACTTGATGTCAATTGGATTCTTTCCTTTAGGTTTGGGTACCAACTTCCATACCTTGTTCCTTTCAAATTGGATTAGCTCCTCCTGATTAGCTAAAATCCAATCAGGATCCAACAAAGCTTCTTCTACCTTCGTTGGTTCTTCCTTAGATAGGAAACTGCTATATAGACATTCTTCTTGAGTTGCTCTCCTTGTTTGAACTCTAGAAGATGCATCACCAATGATGAGCTCAAAAGGGTGATCTTTAGTCCATTTTCTTTGTTGAGGTAGATTAGCTCTAGATGAAGAGGCCTCATTATTGTCTTGATGCATGACTGAGTTTTGATTATAAGAAACTCCCCCTGAGTTTGTGAATCTTTGATTTGAGAAAGGAGAGCTTTCTATAGGTGATTTATTATGACTTTCAGCTTCTCTTAATGTTCCGATGGATGATGCACTTTGAGTCCCAACAGATGAAGCTGATTGTCTCCTGACGGATAAGGTAAATTGTCTCCCAAAAGATGAAGCATTTTATAACTCGACAGATATTGAATTATGTGCTTTATTAGTTGTAGATTTTTCTGCATTATCCTTATTCACTGTTTCTTGATCACTTTTATCATCACTGTCATCATTAACCATCTCCACATTATCAAACTTGAGGCTTTCATGGAAATCTACATCTTGCAGTCCTTCAATCTTTTTGTCATCAAACACAACATGTATTGATTCCATAACAATGTTGGTTTTTAGATTGTAGACCCTATATGCCTTTCCCACACCATATCTAACAAAAATTCCTTCATCTGCTTTAGCATCAAACTTCCCATGTTGATCAGTTTGATTCCTCAAGATATAATAGTTGCAGCCAAAGACATGAAGAAAATTTAGAGTTGGCTTCCTATTCTTGAACAATTGGCAGGGTGTCATATACTTTGCTTGATTAACCAAAGAAATATTCTGAGTGTAGCAGGTAGTATTCACAGCTTCAACCCAAAAATATGTTGGTAACTTTGATTCTTCAAGCTTATCCTTGCAGCTTCAATAAGAGATATGTTCTTTCTTTCCACTACTCCATTATGTTGTTGAGTTCTTGCTGCTGAAAACTCATGCATAATCCCATTTTTTCACAAAATGATCTCATCACAGAATTCTTGAACTCAGTTCTATTGTCACTCCTGATTCTTCTTACTTTAAAATCAAGATGATTGTCGACTTGCCTTATGTGATTGATGATGATTTCACTAGCTTCATCTTTGGACTTTAGGAAATATGTCCAAGAGAACTTTGAGAAATTATCCACAATTACTAGGAAAAATCTTTTTCTTGAGATGGACAACACATTGACTGGTCCAAATAAATCCATGTGTAACAATTGCAAAGGTTCTTCAATTGTTGAATCAAGCTTCTTTCTGAATGATGCTTTGATCTGCTTTCCTTTCTGGCAGGCATCACACAATCCATCCTTAATAAACTCCACTTGAGGAATACCTTTAACTAGTTATTTCTTGACAAGCTCATTCATGGTCTTGAAGTTTAGATGGGACAACTTCTTGTGCCATAGCCAACTTTCATCTTGACTTGCTTTACTGAGAGGACAAGTGACAGATTCTGCATTAGATGAGTTGAAGTCAGCTAGATACACATTTCCTTTTCTCACTCCAATGAGAACCACTTTGTTGCTCCTTTTGTTTGTCACAACAAAAGATTCTAAATTGAAGGTTACTGAGTTGCCCTTATCACAAAGCTGGCTGATACTCAACAAATTATGCTTGAGACCATCCACTAGGGCAACCTTTTCAATGATGACATTTTCTTTTGAAATCAAGCCATATCCCACAGTATAACCCTTGCTGCCATCTCCAAAAGTAATACTTGGGCCAGCTCTTTCCTTGAATTCGGTGAGCAGGGTAGAATCTCCAGTCATGTGCCTTGAGCAACCACTATCCAGATACCAAAGATTCTTTCCGTTTCCCTGTACACATCAAAATCAAATCAAGTTGATTTTGGTACCCACGTTTCCTTGGGTCCTGCCTTGTTAGCTTTCTTTTTTGGTTTGATCTCATTTGACTTGGGAAATTCTGATTCATCCTTAGTCATTTGAGTTGGACCTTTGAAACCAGTCATTAAAACAAAATTGTCATGCACATTTTGATTAACAGGAAAAGGCATGCTATTTGTAAACATGTTATTCCAGTAAGGCATGCTAAATGGCATTTGAGGCATACTAAATGCAGCATAATAAGGATTATGTGCAAATGGCATATTAGCAAATTGTGCATTCATATTTTGAGCAGACATAGCATTCATAGGCATGGTAGGCATAGCAGTCATGTTGGGAAAAGAGGGAGGTGCAGACATAGGAGTAGGCATGGCAAGTATGCAATTAACAAACAAGTGATTAACACTACTACACTTAACACGGATTTTTCTTGGTGCATATTTATCAGGTGTGTAGTTGTTATGCTTGTTAATTCCTACTTTCCCATTTCTATTGTTTTTCTTTTTAGTTTCTGTTTTAACCTTAATCTTTTCTAATCTATCATTCAATTGCTTGATGGACAGATGACCAACATTAACTTTCCTCTTCTTCTTAACTTAACTAGATTCTCCAGGAATAAAGTTCTTGGAAAGTGATCCATATTTCTCATTTAACTTAGCTAGTTTAGCTTTTCTAATAGGTTTGGTTAGGTCACACAACACTATAGAAGGGGGTTGAATATAGTGTTTATATAATCAAATCGATTATGAACACAAGTATGTAACAATAATCAAGTTTATTCAATATAATAAACTCTATTACAAAGTAGGTTAAACTACTCTCTCAATGATGTATGAATATCACTAAGAGCTGCTAGGGTTACAATGAATAATCTTTCTCGTGAATGATAACACTTATAGTGTAAACCCTAATCTGTGTTTATATATTACACAGTTACAAGATATCTTCTAATTGATATGAAATATATCTCTTGCTAAAATATATCAATCAGTTATTATCTTCTACAAGTCTTCTAGTCGTCCAACTCCTAAAGCATATCTTCCTTTGTATTAGTCCAGATCCTCTCCTAGAAATCAGCCGCACTTTACTTCTGAAGCATATCCTTCCTTAAATTCTGATATCACAAGTTCTGATAACTTAAGTTCTGATATCTTCCTGTCTTCGGTAAATCCTGATTTCCAGTAAGTCCTGATAAGTCCTGATATTAAGTTCTGAAACTAAACAAATCATATTAGACATGACATCATAAATATATCTAACAGGTTTACTCACAACCGACGGATGTGGCTCTTTGTCACTCAACGGATAATCCTTCTGATTATCCAACGGATGATTTTCATCATCGGTCGAGTCCACATCTGTCAACAATCCTTCAACCAAATTGGACTTAAGCTTCTCTTTACTCTTCTTCCAGGCTGCATCACAAAAGGACTCAATCCCTTGAACTTTAGTGATTTGAGCATTGACATCTCTGGATGATTTCCATGCTTTAATCACTTCCTGTTCTCGTTCAAGCTGCTGCTTTAAAATCTCTTCTTTCTTCAAGGACTCAGTTAATTCATCCTTAGCAATCTTACACTCAATTCTCAATTTTTCAAATTCAAGAAACTGAGACTCTAGCATATTATTCCTCTCACTTAAAAACAAATTGTTTTCTTTAATTTTAGCATTTTCCTTAGTGAGGGACTTAAGTGTAACACACAAGTGATATAATTATATGGACATGTCATTTATGGCATCATTACACTTAGCTTTAGATAAATGTGCTAGGTTAGTTGTGATTACTTGATTACTTGAAGAACTTGTTTCTGTTTCATCAGACTTGGCCATCAGGGCTAGATTGACATAGTTTGTTTCTTCATCTTCATCCAAACCATCTGCAGCCTAGTCATTCTCCTGTGTGATGAAAGCCTTTTCCTTTTTTTTGAGAAACTCAAAGTATTTATGTTTATAATCAACAGGCTCAAACTTCTTCTTGCTAGAATCAGACTTTCTACATTCACTTGCAAAATGCCCTGCCAAGCCACATTTGAAACATTTGAATTTGGATTTATCTACCATATTTCTACTTGGCTTGGCTGCTCCAAAATTCTTTTTAAATTTGATCTTGGCAAATCTTCTGGATAGGAATGCTAGATGTTCATCAATATCATCCAGTCATCTTGGCTCAAGTGATCTTCATTTTTAGCTACCAGCCCTTTACCCTTGCTTTCACAGACCTTTGATGTAGACTCAACAGCTTCTACCTTCATCTCTTTCTCCTTCTCTAACTCAGCAACTAGTGCTATGGACCCTCCTTTCTTCCTTCCTTTATCCATCCTCTCATCTTGCTCTATTTCAAGCTCATAAGTTTTTAGGATGCCATATAGTCTCTCCAAGGTGAACTCCTTGTAATCCTGAGAATTTCTCAATGAGACTGTCATTGGCTTCCACTCTTTTGGAAGAGATCTAAGGAACTTGAGGTTAAAGTCTTTTGTTTGATAGACTCTTCCATGCAACTTTAGAGCATTTAGTAGCTTTTGAAATCTACTAAAAATATCAGTGAGAGACTCACTTTCTTCACAGTGGAAATGCTCATATTGCTGAATCAGTAGCTGCATCTTGTTCTCCCTTACTTGCTCAGTACCATCACAAATAATTTGGATTGTATCCCAAACCTCTTTGGCTATTTTACAGTTAATGATGTTATCAAACATATCACCATCAACTCCATTGAACAATATGTTCATGGCCTTCTTATCTTTCCTGACTTGCTCAATATCAGGATCTGACCACTCATGCCTAGGTTTGGGAACAGATGGTTCATGGCCAGTTGCAGCTCTTATTGGTACATGGGGACCTCTTTCTATGCAATCCACATAGGCCTCATCTTGAGAAAGAAGATGGAGGTGCATCTTCATCTTCCAGTGGTGATAATTCTCTTTATCCAGAAATGGAATTTTGACTCCAACATTCTTCTTGTTCATCTTGCTGTTTGTTGTGATCTTTACACTCTTTGTACTTCAAGAGCTTGCTCTGATACCAATTGTTATTCCCTAACAATACAACAAGAATTACATAAGGGGGGTTGAATGTAATTCTGGCTAATTTTCAAGATTTTAAAACAGTTCTAACTCGACAAATATATAAGTGTTTGATTTGCAGATTACTGAATGAAGTAGTTATATAAATCAAAACACAAAGTAATAAAAACACAAGCTTTTAAAACTTTCTGGTGAATTTGAAAGTATCCACCAGATATATATATCGAATGAGAACTCTGTGAAGGTTGAATAGCTTACAGCTGCTTACAAGTAGAACAAACAAACTACAGAGAAATTCTTGACAAGTACAACTTTTTCTATCTCTCTTTGAAATGTGTTTGCTTACTTAAATGTCCTACTAGCTATACTTGGTTTATATATCACCAAGTTTACATGAAATAAGACAAGATAATAAAACAAAACATATCTAGTCTAACTCCATGCTGTTTCACTACTCTATTCCAACATCTTTGAATAACTTCACAATTGCATGGAAATGGTTTCTTTGTTCTCAAATTCCTGCTTAATAGGCTGCCACATTCCTTTTGCAAACACTCAACGCATGTGACCGTGTTGTCACTATCAACAGATATTTGAATTTAATCATCCGTCGGATACATGTTTGTGATCCGTCGGGTAGCTTTGTTGATCATCCATCGGGTAGCTATTTGTCACTTGACTCCATTTCACTTATACAGAATTACAAGACATCTTATTTTACAATTAATCAACCTATTCTACATATCCACTAGTAGTCAACATGACTCATATACTTCTACAGAATCTACACAAAGTTGTTTGCAGAAATGTGCTATAAAACTTATTATTACATAAGCTACTCACCCGGTGGATGTCAAATTGTCATCCGTCGAGACTATATTAAATCATTCGTCGGGACTATATTGGATCATCCGTCGAGTGCTACAAAATTCACTAACTTAAATCTACTAAGGTGTTTTGTTTAATTTTTCATCAAGTTCACAACATATTCCTAACACCCTGTAAGCTTTAGATTCCAGAGAATAGCTAAGAAATATGCCTTCTTCCGCTGTAGCATCAAACTTTCCCAGATGCTCATTTCCTTCTTTTAGCACAAAACATTTAGCTCCAAACACGATAAAGTATTTTAGTGTTGGTTTCTTATCAGCCATAATCTCATAAGGAGTCTTGGCATGATCTTTATTAATCAGGGTACGATTTTGAGTGTAACACGCTGTGTTGACAGCTACAGCCCAGAAGTAGGTAGGAAGCCTTGATTCACTTAGCATAGTCCTTGCTGCTTCAACCAAGGTTCAATTCTTCCTTTCTACTACTCCATTTTGTTGTGGAGTTCTTGGAGCTGAGTACTGTCTTGAAATACCTTTCTATGTACACATTTCATTTTAGAAATATTGAATTATGTCCCATTATCTGATATGATCTTTCTAACAGGCAATTTCGCTTCCAGCTCAATCTTCTTTATATGATCCACTATCAACTGAGGTGCTTCATCCTTAGATTGCAAAAATAACACCCATATGTACTTGGAGTAATCATCAACTATCACTAAAGCATATCTTTTCCTTGATAGTGACAGCACATTCACTGGTCCAAATAAGTCCATGTGAATTTGTAAGGTCCCGTAAGAGGACTATTTTAAGCTAGAAGGGGGGTTAAATAGCTTAATTACCAATTTAAAAATTGTTGTGGCATTTTAAAAATATTTTATCCCTTCTTAAAACTTTACCGAGTGGTTATGTAGTTTATATGTGCGGAAAATAAAGTGCAAGGAAAGAAAATACCACACGGTGATTTTATCCTGGTTCGCGATGACACAACCTCTAATAGATTCGTTCACCCCTACTCCAGTCTCCGAGCTCCTCTCCCGGACTTGGGATTTTCCCTTATAATAAACTCGCTCCTTTAGTAGGCGGAGAAGCCTTTACACCCTTTACAAGTATTTGTCTTGGTGCGTAACACAAGGGTCACCACCTCAAAATAAATGTAATACCTACACAACTTATCTTAGACAATAACTCCCCGTTATTTCTTCAAAGTTATTGTAGAGCCTTTGTGTGGACTTGGCTTCCTTAGCTTTTGCCGGTCTTGGATCTTAGTGATCCGATCTTGGGTCTTTCCTCTTCTTCACGGTGCGAAGACTACTAACTCCCCATTAGTACGTCTAGGACTTGGGTCTTAGAACGAGAATCACCTCATATCACTTCACCTCACTACAAAACACTTTTCAAAAACGGTCGGAAAAGTTCGCCGAAAAAATTCGCCGGAGGTTCGGCCGGATTTTGGCACTTTGGTCAAACTTGGGCAGCCCTTCGGGAGGCCGAGAAGTGGTAATGGATGAGCTCACTTGTTGGGATAAAGCTTGGTTGGGAGAAGCTAAGCTTGGGTTTCAAAAACCTTGTATACATGTAAGTATATAGAAGAGAGAGAAGGTTTTTGAGAAGAAGTGTGTGTATAGAATTTGAAAGAGATGAAGAGAAGCACTTCTTGAAAAAATCCCAGCAACTTTGTGGCTCTTTAGCTTGAAGAAAATGGGTTGGGGTGGGGGTTTATTTATAGGAGAAGTTGGGTGGAATGAATGGTTGAGATTTGAGAAGGAATGAATGGTGGATGGAGTGTATCACATGGATTGATGACATGGCAAGTAGGTTGTGTTTCTTTTCAAGTGGGAAGGAAGCACAAGCTAGTATTCATTCAAATCTCAGCTGATATATATGTATTAAATATATATTTTCCTTTTCTTTTAATCATTGTTTAATCATTTTAATTAAGGATTAAACACCATTAATTATGACCACCTTAAAAACTCCTAAATAAATACCATAAAAATATGATAATTACTTAAATAATATAAAATTATGTCCTGTAAGTTTTGGTCAACTTTAATCAATGGTAGCTAGGTCAAACTTGGTCAACTGTGGGACCAACTGCCTCGATTTTTGTGCCCGGACAAAAAATCTCTGAATGCTATGAAATTTTTACCATACTTAGAAAATACCATTTAAATTATCCATACCAAATTTCAAGTCATTCTAGCATGTGGAAGTATTTTATCTAAAATTGGAATTGTTTTGTCGGCCTTTCTTCCGAGTAAAAATATCATTGGTCTGAAATAAAGGAGATGGATCTTTTGACCAAAGTTTTGACTTGTATAAATAATTAAAATATATTTCCTAATATATGAGATATATTTGGGTGATAGGAAATGTGTTTGAGTATTTTTGAATAATTTTCTCCGAGAAATGCTGATTTTACGAACTAGGAGAAAATTACTGTAAGTATACAAAAATGAGTTGCAGAACTGAATATTAATATTCCAAACATGAATATTAATAATCTTTTGATTATATGTAGAGATATATTTTGGAGCGAAGAGTTTAAATATTTTTGATATAGCACGAGACTTCTAAAGAATATTTCTGATATATTCCTTATTCGAGCTTGTTGCCATATTTCTATTGCATTACAGATCTAAGAAATATCATATCTTGATGTTTCTTCTTTGATCATACTGCCTTAGAGATATATTCCTTAAAGATATAGTTTTGATATTTTTCAAGAATGGAATATCTCTTTTATCTGTTTAAAAGACATGATTTTGCTAGTTTGACTTTTTGACTTTGATTTGGATCAATTAAATTCATGTCCTAATGAAGAGGATCTACATGTTCTTAATTTTATGTTTAATCATACAAATACCAAAATAAATGATATATCGAAGATATCCTTTCAGAATTAACTGAAGAGGTTCAGTTATGCTTTTCATTTCCTTGCTTCTGTGTGATGCTTTCTTTGATTTACCTTTTTCACATGCTTCACAGAGTCCTTCTTGAAAAAATTCTATTTGTGGTAGTCCTCTCACAATTCTCTCTTAACTAGAGAATTCATTGTCTTGAAGTTCAAGTGTGAGAGCTTCTTGTGCCATAGCCAACTTTGTTCTGATGAAGCTTTGCTATAAAAACATCTCATTACTCTATCACAGGTAGACTTCAAGTCAGCTACAAATAGATTACCTTTCCTTACTCCATGTAAAGTAAGCTTCTCATCCTTCATGTGAGTGATCAAACATCTTTCTGGCCTAAAATCAACATTGTATCCTTTATTACTGACGCTCAGAAGATTATGCTTCAATCCTTCCACAAGAGAGATGTTTTCAATGATGATATTCCCAGTTTCCAAATTGCCATATCCCTTAGTAAATCATTTGTTGTCATCTTCAAAGGTAATTATAGGGTTGGCTTTCTCAACCACACCTGTGAGTAGGGACTTTTCTCCTGTCATGTGCCTAGAATAACCACTGCCCAGAAGCCACATGATCTTTTCCTTTCTTACATTACCCTGCAAACACAGATTGATTAAGAAGATTTTGGTATCCAAGCTTTCTTGGGTCCTGAAGGTTTAGGAGTCAAAATAGAATCAACAAATGAAACCTTAACATGCTTAGCTTTTACTTTAACTGACTCCTTCTCAGTGTTAGTCTCAATAGAGTTGTCAGACTTAGAGATATGAGGTACTACAGTCTTGGCCTGTGTGTGCTCATTACTCATGATCGTTTTAGTGTTAATGCAAGTGATAATAGTTGCATAAAAAGCTTTGAAATATTTAGACATGGTAATAAATGCACGTGGCATACATCCAACTATGCCACAGGGCTCATGAAAACTAGGCATGTTAGGCATGACAGGTACACTAGAAGTTGCAACAAATTTTACTTTAGCTTTTGTGCATGCATGTGTAACGTGTGCAACATAATTGCAATTATTATATAACTTTCTAGATGCAGATGAGGAAGATGCAAAATCAGATTTATTATTTACACCTACCTTGCCATTTCTTTTTTTTTTCTTAGCCTTAACCTTAGCACTCTCACCAGTCTTAGAGTTAACTACTGGGTCTGGTTTCTTAAGTGTGTCAGGTTCTTTCCTATCCACCTTATTATCCAGGTCAGCTATGAATTTGGCTTTACTAGCTGGAGCCTTAGGAGTCTTAGGGGATTTCTCTACCTTCTCCTTCTCTCTATCTTCAATAATTAATTCCTCATTGATTAGCAAACTTACTTCATCCAAAGGTTCTGAAATAGACTCAGTGAACAATGGAGATATAACATCCTTAATAACATTTGACACCTTCTCTGAGACAAACATGTTTATATCAGATGCACCACCATGCTTTTACCGTTCAGCTTAGAATAGTCAAGTCCTATTGAAGTCTTAGATTTATATCTTTGACTATCTATTATCTCCTTCTGAGTCCAAGCTACATTCTTAAATGCCTGTAACTTCTTTTCTAGGTCAGCAATTTGGGTTGTAAGAATGGCTTCTATGTCTGCATTATACTTAACTTTATTCTCTAGATATTCATTCTTTTGTTTAAGGTCTTCTAAGCCAACTACAAACAATTCTAGTTCTTCATTTCTAGAGGTTAAACTCTCAGGTTTAAGAACCAACTTATCATTTTCAAGTTTATATGCAAGAATGCTTGTATGAACATTATACAATTCTAAAGTAAGTTCATGCATAATAGATTTGTATTCAGACACAGACATATCTATAGTGGTAATTTCAAGAACCTGAGATGATTGTGGTGATTCCTCTGCAGAGTCTGCCATAAGAGCCATATTTACATACTCTTTCTCTTCATCCGAATCAGTATCATCCTATATTTTTCCTTCAGCAATGTACGCTCTTCCCTTTTCCTGAACCACATAAGCATTCAGCTTCTATTTCAGCTTCTCATTCTTCCTCTTCAGATCTTCATAAGTTTCGTTCTTTTCATAAGAATTATTTCCTTTTGCTGCTTTGGGATTTCTACACTCAGATGCAAAGTGCCCTAACTCATTGCAGTTGTAACATCTTATTTTGCTCTTGTCTACCCAACTTGAATTGTAGCCTCCTTTGGAGCTTGACCCTGATGAGTAGCTTCCTTTCTAAAATCTCCCTGATGAATCCCTTATTTAATAGTTGGGTTTCCTCCTGAATCTAACATGACTAAATTTTGCAGCCATGTATGCCATAGATTTTTCCTCCAACTGTTCAAGTTCTTCCTGAATGTAAAACTCACTTTCATCCTCTGGCTTACCATGAGCAATTTCAGCTATGACAATTTCCTTGATTGTTGAGGAGGGTGCAACCTTGACTTCTTGGGTTTCAGGTTCACGAACTACAAGTACAGTGGTTTTTGCAAGTGCCGTACTCTTACTGTCAATAGAAGCAGGTCCATAGATAATGGCTCTATGCTCTTGCTCTAGTTCATTGGTTCTTAGTTTTTCATAGATTACATCCAGGGACATAGTTATAAAATCATCTATTTCCCTGATTGATGTGTTCTTTTGTTCTAGGTGAACTGGCAGAGTCAGCATAAACTTTCTGTTAGACTCTCGTATAAGATAAATGTGACGCCCTCCAAACCCGGGTCAGAAGTTTGGGGTCCACAACACACATACACACACACCATATTTAAACCTGTTTATGAATATAATAATATATATGCAATGACCCTACTTACCATTTTCCACGGATCGAAGCAGTTTAAAGTATGCCCACAAGCCACAACCTTATTTATATTATAAACGTACCAAATTCCCATTTTATTTATCTTACAATGGAAGTAAACTTTATTACAAACTATCAACACACACTAAGCCAAACATCATCAACTAGCTTATCCCATTTCATCCTGGATACCTAGATCGCACACTTTTCTGGGGATCCTCGCTACCACCAGTTTCCCTTTTCACTAGAAAATAATATAAACAGATTTACAAGAGTGAGCTAAGTAGCTCAGCAAGTCACAATGACAACACTGAGATTAAACAATGATCAGTTGAAATGATATAAGGAATCAAGTTTCTTGATAAGCAATGATTAGAATTGGATAACCACTTTTTTTAAACCAAGGTTAGGCTGCTGATCAGTAACACACTAACCTCGAGCAAGGCCCCCAGCTTTGCTCTAGATACTGGATCCAAGGCACACATTGGCCTATCATGACCACAAATCTAGTCCGCCCACAAATCTGGTCCATATTTAAAAATAATTCAATTCTAGAATCACAATATGATAAGAAATGTAAATTAATATGCTGAATCATAAACAACATTTATCTCGAAGCATAGGGTGATATATATTTCCATGAAGGTATAACAAGAAAATTATAAATATTGGCTTTCAATCACGGAAAGAATCAGAAAGTAGAAGACCAGGGGTTCAAGGGTTACAAGGATTGGTATTCTATTATACAAGGCATAAGGGTTGGTATGTGAAGCAATCTCATGTCAAGAATCAATATGTGGTAGATATATATTTGTGGAGTAGAATCGTATATATGTGCTTCGTATCCAAGAATTCAACAATCAGTGGTTTATAAAAAATCAGGCTTGCGGCTCAAGATCAATACGAATCAGGGTTTAGGGTTAAGTACTTCAAAGTACTTGCAACATAGAACAAGAACTATTTGGAATAACAAATTGGAAAGAGTTCAAAGGTACTTGCAATATATCACAAGAGAGAGCAGAAGCACTTGCCTTAATAATTCGCTTTTACTTTACTAAACTTGTCAATTGGTTCCCACTCACTGACCACTTGCTTCCCCTTTCTACATCTCACTTCTTCTGTTAAACACCACTTGTATGTATCAATATTCATTCTCATCTTTTTCAATTCGTTACAAGCTTTTAACTACCATTCGTTTCACACAAACCTAACGTACGGATTGAAAGTTACAGCAAAAACAGTCAAACAAGGCAAATGCAGTCATACGGTACAACAATTAGATCACGTATAATGCATAGCACGTAAGATAGTCAAATATAATAATTATTCGAAGAAGATTCAGAGTTAAAATGATTTTTCGAGTATTTAATACAAATTTTTGAATATTTTTTGAAATTAAAACGGGATTCTGAATTATTTTATAATTAAATAATAGGGTTCGAACACCCGTATCTGATTTTAAATAATTTTATAATAATGATAGAGTTTTGAAAATAATTTTAAATAATATTTTAAAGCTGGAAACTATTTTTAAGAATTTTTAAATCCAAATAAATAATTAAATCCTATTAAATAATCGATTAAAATCAATTAATAATTAATTAAATTAATTAATCAATTAATATTTAAATTAATTGACTAATTAAATAATTAATTATCAACTAAAATTAATTAATTAATTAATTAAGATTTATTTTAGAATTAAAGATAATTTCAGAATTAAATATAGATTTTTATAAATAAAAATGAATTTTTAGAAATAAAACAGAATTTTAAGATAATTTTTAAAATAAAAGAAATCAAAAACAATAACTAGAATTGGGAATAGGGCTGTAGAGGATCAAAACCGGGTCAGGTAAACAAAAGAAACGGGTCGGGAAGAATACTGGAACCCGACCCGATATTTGCAGAAACCAGCGGCCGACAAAACAATCCGTGAGCTCCGATTCCCTCCAATCGTTGTGTTTCGGCTCATATTTTAACTGGATTTCGATTAGAATCACAACAGAAATCTAAATATAACAACCACAGCAGCCCACGCTCCCAGAATCAAAAAACCCGATGAAATCATCATTAACGCCGACGAAGCTTCGAGCTTTTCCGGCGGGTCGATTTCGACCTCCTTTTTCTGATTTGTTTGCATGATTGGATTTCTTATGACACGATCTACAAGTTAGTACTAACCAATTATACCCAGAATCAATCAATTTAAAAGTCCCAAATCGAATTAAGAACATTCAAGTAATTAAAACCCTAATTTCAATTTTCCAGAATCAAACATCATTTTCCACATGTTATTGAACTCGATTTTTGACATATAATATACCAAAATGACTAGAAAGAAAATATCAACGTGATTATGCCATCAAATCACATCAAAAACAACATGAACAAAATTTTATAATTTAATCTTTAAATAATTTGAATTAAAATAATTAAATAAGAAAAAATACCTTGATTTCTGCACAAAAATAGATGATTGATTTAAAAATATCTTTTCGAGAGCTTCGATTTGATATATGGTACGACCAAATCGGAGTTCGATAACGCCTTCGTTTGTGCGTTTGATTATGAAGATCGCAACGTTTTAAGGGTTTTTCTCTGTAAATTCTATATTTTCACTGGTTATTTATGATTATACGAATAAAATGAAATAAGAAAAGGGCTATTCATATTTATGGAATATTGGTACGTGTTAGATCATTTTGAATCGATAAATTAGTTACTTAGCCGCTAAGTAACTGCAAAAATGATCCGTTTTGATACCCATATTGGATAATTATCCAAACCGGGCTTCTTATAAAACACTTTATACGAAAAAAATGTAATAATATCCCGTCTTTCGAGAATACGGGTTTCGTTGATTTATCGAAATGATTATCGTATCAAAAATTTTGCGCCCGGATGCGCACGGGTCAAACCGTAATCCGGATCGAAAAAGTCAAAACACGAAAAATGTCCGGAATTACCTGATTAGGTTAGAAAGGAGTTTTCCGAAGAGTTTCGGATTGTAAAAACGTAAAAACGGTTGAGGTTGGAAGATTTTCGGCTTTATAAACTAGTTTTGTAATTATTCAGAAAATAATAAATTCATAAATTAATATAAAATCATATAATACTCCAAAAATTACCAGAAAAATAACATAATTACCTATATTTTATTATGGACATAATAAAATTAACATATTTATACTTTACCACATATAAACATCCACATATCCACACCAATCATCAGATATTTCACCAAAATCAAATAATAATCATTTATTGATAAAAATAATTATATATTATGTCCCAGATATTACATCCTCCCCCCATTAAAATGATTCCGTCCTCCGAATCTCCTAGGTAAACAACTGAGGGTACTTTTCTCGCATATCACTTTCTAACTCCCAGGTTGACTCTTCAACCTTTGGGTTTCTCCACAACACTCTTACTAACTTTACAACTTTATTTCTCAATACCTTTTTTTTTCTAGAATCTCTATTGGATTCTCCACATATGATAAATCTGCTTGAAGTTCGATCGACACATAATCAATTACATGTCTAGAATCTGGATTATACTTTTAAGCATCGATACGTGAAAGACATTGTGAATGTGCTCCATGCGCGGGGGTAACACCAATTCGTAAGCTACCTTGCCGACACGTTTCAAAATTTCAAAAGGTCCAACGTATCTAGGACTTTGCTTTCCTTTCTTTCCGAATCTAGTCAATCCTTTCCATGGTGACACTTTTAGTAACACTAGATCTCCGTCTTCAAATTCCATATCCTTTCTGGATTGATCTGCATATTTCCTTTGACGATCTTGAGCTGCAATTAGCCTTTTCTGAATAACCTTAACAACTTCCTTTATCTGCTGTACCAATTCGGGTCCAAGTATCTTACATTTTCTGACTTCGCCCCAATATACCGGTGATCGACATTTGCGTCCATAAAGAGCTTCATAGGGAGGCATTCTGATACCGGCATGATAACTGTTATTGTAAGCAAATTCCACTAAGGGTAAATGGTCATCCCAATTTCCTTTAAAATCAATGGCACAAACATGTAACATATCTTCAATTGTTTGAATTGTTCTTTCGCTCTGGCCATCCATCTGCGGATGATAAGCTGTACTCATATTTAAATTGGTTCCCAAACATTCCTGAAAACTTCTCCAAAATCTTGAATTGAATCGTGTACAATAGACACAGGGACTCCATGGCGCAATACTATTTCCTTCAAATACATGTGAACCAACTTATCCAGTGAAAATCTTTCATTGATAGGCAAGAAGTGAGCTGATCTGGTTAGTCGGTCCACTATAACCGAAATGGCATCGTGGTTCACTTTTGCCCTTGGTAAGCCAACTATAAAGTCGATAGCACTGTGCTCCCACTTCCACTCTAGAATCTCTAGTGGCTGTAATAATCCACTTGATCTCTGGTGCTCTGCCTTGACCCTCTAACATGTATAACATTTGTTGACCCATTTCACAATTTCTCTCTTCATGTCTGGCCACCAATAATTCTCTTTTAAATCTCTGTACATCTTGGTGCTTTCCAGATGAATGGAATACTTTGAATTGTGAGCTTCTTGTAGAATTTCATTCTTCAATTCTGCTACTGGTGGAATCCAAATTCTGGAAGAAAATCTGAGAATACCTTGATCATCCTTCTGAGTGCATAATTCTTCTCTCACCAAACAATTAATATCTTGATCCATTATTTCTTCTTGACATTTCTTTATCTTTTCTAGCAATTCTGGTTGAAACGTCATGCTATACATCTTTGCTTCATTACGCTTCCAAATTCTGACTTCCAATTCCAACTTCTGAAATTCTTGGTATAACTCTTCAGGTAATGTTAACACATTTAATATTTCCTTTCTGCTTAACGCATCTCCCACCACATTCGCTTTCCCTGGATGATAGTTAATCGTGCAATCATAGTCCTTGATCAACTCTAACCATCATTGCTATCTCATGTTGAGTTCTTCTTGCGTGAATATTTACTTCAGACTTTTATGATCCGTATAGATTTCGCATTTTTCTCCATATAGATAATGTCTCCAAATCTTCAAGGCAAACATTATGGCTGCTAGTTCCAAATCATGAGTAGGATACTTCTGCTCATGAGGTTTCAGTTGTCGAGATGCATATGCAATAACTTTATCATGCTGCATCAACACACAACCTAATCTCTTATGAGAAGCATCACTATAGATTACAAAATTTCCTTGATCATCTGGAAGTGACAAAACAGGTGCCGTGATCAATCTCTTCTTTAATTCTTGAAAAATTTCTTCGCACTTCTCATTCCATATAAACTTCTCATTTTTCCTGCTGATCTTTGTCAAAGGTGTCGCAATTTTCTAGAAATGTTGAACAAATCTTTTATAATATCTCGCTAATCCTCAGAAACTTCTCACTTCTGTTGGTGGTTTTGGCCTTTCCCAATTCATAGCAGCTTTGATCTTTGCTTGGTCCGCTTTGATCCCTTCATTACTTACTATATGTCCCAAGAATTGAACTTCTTGTAACCAAAACTCACACTTTGAAAACTTGGCATACAACTTCTTCTTTCTCAAAATTTCCAAAGATATCCTTAGATACTCCGCATGATCTTCCGTTGACTTAGAGTAGATCAAAATATCATCGATAAACACAATTACAAACTTATCCAAATATTCCTTGAAAATTTTGTTCATCAAGTCCATAAATTCTGCTGGGGCATTGGTCAATCCAAAAGACATTACTAAGAATTCATAATGAGTACCTTGTTCTGAAAGCTGTCTTTGGTATATCTTCAGGCTTGATCTTTAACTGGTGATATCCAGATCTTAAATCAATCTTAGAGAAGTACTTAGCTCCTTTCAGCTGATCAAAAAAAAAATTCGATTCGAGGTAACGGATACTTGTTCTTAATCGTAAGCTTATTGATTTCTCGATAGTCGATGCATAATCTCATGCTTCCGTGTTTCTTCTTAACAAACACTACCGGTGCACCCCATGAGGATACATTGGGTCGAATTACTCCTTTCTCTAATAATTTTTGCAATTGCTTTGCTAACTCCTTCATTTCAACTGGCGCCACTCTGTACGGGGCTTTAGATACTGGTTCCGTTCTAGGTGCTAAGTCGATTGCAAATTCAATTTCTCTATCTGGAGGAAGTCCTGGTAATTTGTCTAAAAATTCATTTACCACTAGAATGTCTTCCAGTTTTGCTAGCTCCTGACTCCTATCTATCACATACGCAATGAAGTGCTCGCATCCTTGTTGCAATAACTTCTTGGCTTGAATTATTGTCAAGAACTTCCTTGCTTGCTTCTGGCCTTTAAACGTCACCACTTTCTCGTCTAGCGTCTTCAGGATTACCTTCTTATTACGAAAGTCTATCTGAGAATCATGCTTAGATAGCTAGTCCATTCCTAGAATAACATCAAACTCTCCTAACTTAAATGGTATCAAGTCAACATCAAACTTATTGCCAGAAATCTTAATCTCACAACCCTTACACACTTGGTTAACAGATACGCGCGTCTGATTTGCTAATTCTATTGTCATAATTTCACTTAGAAATTCAACTGGACAATTAAACTTATCAACAAAATCTTGAGAAATAAATGATCGAGTCACTCCCGAATCTATTAGCACTTAAGCATGTAAAGAGTTCACAGTAAGCGTACCTTCCATAACATCAGTATCCATGATAGCATCCTTCACTAACATGTCATAAACTTTAGCTCTGGGAGGTTCATTCACTGTTGGAAGGGCTCCCATGATTCATAGTGTATTATTGACTGGAACTGGTGCTTTGCAATCCCTGGCTATGTGCCCTGGCTTTTTGCACTTGAAATAGCAATATCCAATTGCTGGAACTTTGCTTGTCTGATTCCTGGTAGGCTGATCCTTGTTAACTGGCTCTCTGGCTGGCTGATTACGACGCTCCCTTGAGTAGTGCCCCCTCTGGTTGCATCTGTAGCAGACCACATTCAACTTGTTATAAACTCCACCATGCTTCTTTCCACATACTTGACAATCTGGCAGAGCTGGCCTCTGCTGGGTTGGCTGGTTCCCAGTGGCTAGACGGCTACCTTGGCCTCCGTTGCCTGTATTTTATCTGTTGAAATTCCTTCTGGGCTAGAACTTGCCTTTCCTCTAATTGAAATTTAGAAACTTCCCTACTTGGGATTGTCCTTCGTTCCCTTCAAACTTCCTTTTCTTACTTTCTTTCTCCTTCTGTGACATCCCACTCTCCGTCTCCGCAATCATAGCCTTATGCACAACTTCCGCATACATATCCAATTCAAATATGGCCACCTTCCCACAGATGCATGGATTAAGACCTTGTTGGAACCTCTTAGCTTTCTTCCTATCAATGTCAACATATGATGGTACAAACCTAGACAACTCCTCAAACTTACTTTCATAATCTATCACTGACATATTCCCCTGCTTTAACTCCAGAAATTTCAATTCCAGTTGGTCCTGAACAAACTGAGGGAAATACTTTTCTAAAAACAACTCCTTGAATCTATCCCATATAACATCATCTATACCTTCCAACACTTTAACAGTTTCCCACCAGTGGGTGGCTTCATTCTTCAGATAGTAACTCGCAAACTCAGTATTCTATTCTTCTCTCACCTTGACCAAGGAAAATGCCTTCTCAATTTCCTTCAACCAAACTCTGGCCTCAATGGGATCTATAGAACCTTTAAACTCTGGTGGATTCACCGCCTGAAAGGTCTTAAAGGTTACCTAAGGGTTGGTGTGCCTCTGCTGTTGTTAAGTCAGGTGAACTGTCTGTTGAGCCAAGATCTGAAGAATCTGGGCTACAGTTGGGTCTATGGGACCTGGGTTTGCATTCTGGTTGTTGCTATCTTGAGTGTTGTTGTTGGTTTCTTCATTCTGGTTGGTAGAACGAGTATTTCTTCTATGAGGCATTTTCTGTAAATAATTAAGCAACTTATTAAGTTTTTAAATCAAAACCGTCTTTATGAAAAGATTTTGTAAAACATAAATATCTCTTTTTGGAAGCATTTTCAATATTTGAACTAAGTAAATTGCATGCTTCTTTACAGAATGTAAACAATTAAGGGAAAAAGGTACATGTCATGACAAGAGTTTATAATTGGTGTAATAAAATAAAACAGGTATAGTAATAATGGTGCTAGAAAGGAAAGGTACTAATATATATGTCAAAGTTTGGTAGTACAAGCGCAAAATGTTTTATTAAAGGCAAAGGTACAACTGGCTTATCCATTATTCCGCAAGTCTAGTTTATTTATATATGCACCAAAAGTCTGATAATACGCATTACACACTATTATACATATGTTAGTTGTCTCATCATTCCCTTCAGTTAGCTTTAGGGCAACTCTGGTCCACCAAGCTTCTCAAAATCCTCTAAAACCTCTCAGGCCCATCCCATAAGAGCATCTGGGGCTGCATACTCATAAGTAGCTACATGAAATCTGGCCTCAAGTACTCTTCGGGTCACCTGAATCTTATTTTGAAGTTCCTTCACATTTCTGTCAATATCTATAGTCCTTATAATGTATTGTAGTTCCTGAATCTGTGCCAACAGGGCTTTTCATTCCAAAAGAAGAGCCTCATACTTATAGTATGGAACAAGGTGTGGAGTAAATTAGAAAGATGCACCCGCAACCGAATGTCCGGTAGAATCAGAATCAACAGGTGGGGGTCCTCGAATAGGTGGTCTCAAACCTGGAGGTGGAATAGCTCGCAATGGTGCAACCATCGCAACAAGTATTATAGCTGACACCGGCGAAAGAGCAGAACGTGGATCAGATGACGGTTTTCCAACTGAAGGCTCCGAGTGATCAGATGATATCGAGATAAAGGAATCTGCCATCGCTGCTATCTGAAAATGACACTACTAGATAAGAATCTCAAATCTCATCACGAATCATACTAAAACCTACTATTTAGTCATACTCAACCTTTCGACGTTCTATTTCTTTATTTCCTAATACTAACCTTAACCCTCTACCCATTCCCGATAGTCTAGGCTTGTGGTAGTGACTTAAAAACTGTAGCTCTGATGCCAAACTTGTAACGCCCTCCAAACCCGGTTCAGAATTTTAGGGTCCACAACACACACATACACACGCCATATTTAAACCTATTTATGAATATAATAATATATATGCAATGGCCCTACTTACCATTTTCCACGGATCGAAGCAGTTTAATGTATGCCCACAAGCCACAAACTTATTTATATTACAAACGTACCAAATTCCCAGTTTATTTATCTTACAACGGAAGTAAACTTTATTACAAACTATCAACACACACTAAGCCAAACATCATCTGCTAGCTTAACCCATTTCAGCCTGGATACCTAACTCGCACACTTATCTGGGGATCCTCGCTACCACCAGTTTCCATTTTCACTGGAAAAGAATATAAACAGATTTGCAAGAGTGAGCTAACTAGCTCAACAAGTCACAATGACAACACTGAGATTAAACAATGATCAATTGAAATGATATAAGGAATCAAGTTTCTTGATAAGTAATGATTAGAATTGGATAACCTTTTTTTTAAACCAAGGTTAGGCTGCTGATCAGTCACGCACTAACCCCGATCAAGGCTCCCAGCTTCGCTCTATATACTGGATCCAAGGCACATTGGCCTATCATGACCACAAATCTGGTCCGATTATGAATCCGGTCCATATTTAAAAACAATCAAATTCCAGAATCACAATATGATAAGCAATGTAAATCAATATGATGAATCATAAACAACATTTATCTCGAAGCATAGGGTGATATATATTTCCATGAAGGTATAACAAGGAAATCATAAAGACTGGCTTTCAATCAAGGAAAGAATCAGAAAGTAGAAGACCAGGGGTACAAGGGTTCCAAGGATTGGTCTTTTATTATATAAGGCATAAGGGTTGGTATGTGAAGCAATCTCATGTCAAGAATTAGTATATGGTAGATATGTATTTGTGGAGTAGAATCGTATATGTGTGCTTCGTATCCAAAAATTCAACAATCAGTGGTTTACAAGAAATCAGACTTGCGGCTCAAGATAAATAAGAATCAGGGTTTAGGGTTAAGTGCTTCAAAGTAATTGCAATATAAAATAAGAACTATTTGGAATAACAAATTGGAAAGAGTTCAAAGATACTTGCAATATATCACAAGAGAGAGCAGAAGCCCTCGCCTTATCAATTCGCTTTTACTTTACTAACACTTGTCAATTGGTTCCCACTCATTGACCACTTGCTTCCCCTTTCTACATCTCACTTCCTCTGTTAAACACCACATGTATGTATCAATATTCAATCTCATCTTGTTCTATTCATTACAAGCTTCTAACTACCCTTCATTTCACCCAAATCCGACGTACGAACTGAAAGTAACAACAAAAACAGTCAAACAACGCACATACAGTCATATTGTACAACAATTGGATGTGTAACACATAGCACGTAAGATAGTCTATTATAATAATTATTCGAAGAAGATTCTGGGTTAAAATGATTTTCCGGGTATTTAATACGATTTTTTGAACATTTTTCGAAATTAAAACGGGACTCCGAATCATTTTATAATTAAATAATAGGGTTCGAACACCCGAATCTGACTTTAAAATAATTTTATAATAATTATCGAGCTTCGAAAATAATTTTAAATAATATTTTAAAGCTCGAAACTATTTTTCAGAATTTTTAAATCCAATTAAATAATTAAATCTAATTAAATAATCAATTAAAATCAATTATAATTATTTAAATTAATTAAATTAATTAAGCAATTAATATTTAAATTAATTGACTAATTAAATAATTAATTATCAATTAAAATTAATTAATTAATTAATTAAGATTTATTTTAATATTAAAGATAATTTTCAGACTTAAATATAGATTTTTAGAAATTAAAAATGAATTTTTACAAATAAAACAGAATTTAAAAAAAATCAAAAATAATAATTAGAATTGGGAATAGGGCTGTAGAGGATCAAAACCGGGTCAGTTAAACAAAAGAAACGGGTCGGGAAGAATACCGGAACCTGACCCGATATTTGTAAAAACCGGCTGCCGGGGAAACAATCCGGCGAGCTCCGATTCCCTCCAATCGTTGTGTTTCGACTCATGTTTTATCTGGATTTTGTTTAGAATCACAACAGAAATCTAAATATGGCAACCACAGCAGTCCACGTTCCCAGAATCAAAAAACCCGACGGAATCACCATTAATGTCGGCGAAGCTTTGAGCTTTTCCGGCGGGTCGATTTCGGCCTCCTTTTTCTGATTTGTTTGCATGATTGGATTGCTCATGACACGATCTACAAGTTAGTACTAACCAATCATACCCAGAATCAATCAATTTAAAAGTCCCAAATCGAATTAAGAACATTCAAGTAATTAAAACCCTAATTTCAATTTTCCAGATCAAACATCATTTTTCACATGTTATTAAACTCGATTTTTGAAATATAATATACCAAAATGACCAGAAAGAAAAGATCTACATGATTATGCCATCAAATCACATCAAAAACACCAAGAACAAATTTCATAATTTAATCTTTAAAT
Organism: Apium graveolens; assembly: GCF_009905375.1. NCBI lineage: Eukaryota > Viridiplantae > Streptophyta > Magnoliopsida > Apiales > Apiaceae > Apium > Apium graveolens. The sequence goes on along the minus strand of NC_133655.1, from coordinate 46,501,565 downwards.
AATTTGAATTAAAACAATTAAATAAGAAAAATACCTTGATTTCTGCACAAAAATAGATGATTGATTCAAAAAGATCTTCTCGAGAGCTTCGATTTGATATATGGCATGCCTGAATTGGAGTTCGATAACGCCTTCGTTTGTGCGTTTGATTATGAAGAACACAACGTTTTTATGGTTTTTCTTTGTAGATTCTATGTTTCCACTGGTTTTGTATGATTAAACGAATAAAATGAAATAAGAAAAGGGCTATTTATATTTATGGAATATTGGTTCTTGTTAGATCGTTTTCGATCGATAAATTAGTTACTTAGCCGCTAAGTAACTGCAAAAATGATCCGTTTTGATACCCGTATTGGATAATTATCCAAACCGGGATTCTTATAAAACACTTTATATGAAAATAATGTAATAATATCCCGTCTTTCGAGAATACGGGTTTCGTTGATTTATCGAATCGAAAATTTTGCGCCGGGACGCGCACAGGTCAAACCGTAATCCGAATCGAAAAAGGCAAAACACGGAAAATGTCCGAAATTACCAGATTAGGTTAGGAAGGAGTTTTCTGAAGAGTTTCGGGTTGTAAATATGGTTGAGGTTGAACGATTTCCGGGTTTATAAAATAGTTTTGTAATTATTCAGAAAATAATAAATTCATAAATTAATATAAAATCATATAATACTCTAAAAATTACCAGAAAAATAACTTAATTAGCTATATTTTATTATGGACATAATAAAATTAACATATTTATACTTTACCACATATAAACATCCATATATCAACACCAATCATCAGATAATTCACCAAAATCACATAATAATAACATAATAATCATTTATTGATAAAAATAATTACAGGTTATGTCCCGGATATTACAATAAACTTTCCCTTGTAGCTAATTCACTTAACAGTCTTGTATATCTCTCAAAGAGTGAAGACAGTGTTTCTCCGGGTTGAAGTTTGAATGCCTCATACTGAGTCGTCAGAATGTCCTAGTATCCCACATATCATTTGCACTATTACATCCTAGAAGTTGATGACTTATATCATTATCGGTCGATTCCACAATTATGAGTTGAAGGCTTGTGTCCAGATTTATCAACTCCTTGTCACTCTCCGTATATTTAGACGGATCCCTGGGAGTCGATGAGGAAGAAATTGTTGCACTAGTTGCAGTTGTGGATTCAACAACTACTTCCATCGGGACATAAGGACCATTCAGTAATATCCCAACGTAAAGTGGATTTGAAGCTTTCATAAATGTTAGGCACAAAGCATGCGCTAAATAATTCACACAAGTATATGCGTTCGCAAGTAATATAGAATGATTTCTAGTTCGTTCCCACAGAGAGTCTGATTAATTATATTTAATTAACACTTACTCACCAATGTATGATTATTCTTCAATGTCAAGACAATGACAATTAAGGTTGGTTAACAAATAATTACTACAAGAATTAAAAACTTGAATTAACAATATTAAACACACATGACATCCTAATTTCATTACTACTTCATTCAGTAGTTATTGTTATTAACCTTAGCATGTATTGGTGATGATATTAATCGAACAACATGAAACTGATAAATGCCAACTTTCGTTGTACGAATACCATTCTACCAAGCATCAACAATTAAGATAGAAGTTGAATAGGCATCAATTATTTTGAGACCCTATATGTCAATAGAATTTGATAACATAACGATTTAAGCGCAAGTTATTCATGATGATTACACAGGGCAAGTAAAACGGTTAGAGTTACCCACTAATCATGCATACAATACATGAACCTATGCTAGCATGGCAAGTTTTAAATCTCAAGATTTACTATCGCTTCACAAGAGATTAACATGCTATCTTACATGTTCGCGACGCATATAAGACGAATAAGCACAACATATACTAGATATCATATAATCACCACAATACCAAGGTATTAAAAAATTAACTAAAGAATTCCATAGTAAATCCGCTAGGAAGATCATGATTAGCCCATAATTGAACTCATCGTCACCATGGGTTCATATGAAAGCATGATAATAACACAACGATATAAGATGAAAAATACTTAATAAATAATGAAGTACATCACAAGAGTATTAAGGTTCAAAGCATATAAAAAACTAGCATCCACTGTTACAACGAATTAAAAGAATTTCAAGATAAACGTATGCTTCCTCTTCTTCGTTGTTGCGTGCTAAAACGGTCTTCTCAATCTTCTTGCCCTTGCTCTTGATGAAGAAAACGTCTTCCCATAAGGTTTATATAATAGCCCAAGAGAACCAGCGCCAACAGAAGCCCAATTTTACTTGAATTAATAAAATCCAGATTCTAAAATTCCACACGAACGCGGTCGCCTACTATCTCCACGCGGCCGCCTGTTGGCACGCGGTCGCCAGCTCCTGGCACGCAGCCGTCTGCTACCCTTCTGCAAAATACTTTATTTTGCTTCTATTTTTGCTGATTTCTTCTCTCATCACCCCTAGACTGATTCCAAGCACTTCCTTAAGCTTTATTCGATGAAAACCACTTATCTAAGCAAGTTATATCCTGAAATGTAAAATCACTAGAAAACGCGTCAAACACACAAAATACTTGAGTTCAAGACACCAATTCAAGCCGTTATGAGACGCTCTAAGTGGTATAAAATGCCACTTATCAATAAACAACATCATCTTTTTCTTCCATAGGTTGTAATTATCTATGTCGAATGGGGGGAACCTTGATACTTCCAATTCTTTCGTTGTTCATCATCTTGGCGGAATTAAAATTATTTAAAGTTCAAAGATTTCAAGAAATTAAAATTTTTGAAAATTAAAAAATTCAAGAAATTTTTCAAGAACTTGTTTCTTTCTCTGGATCTTGATTTGTATGTCAATCAACAAGCTTTGATACCAATTGTTAGTCCCAAAGTATCGTAGAAGGGAGGGGGGTTGAATACAATACCTACAATCTTTTTCGATTCATTTACAAGTTCTTCGTTATAAGTACGGAATTAAAATAGACACAAAAACAATTCGAGGAATATATTGTTTTATTAATATAATTTTTGAGGTTGCTACAATCTAATCAATAAATTGATTAGCTATAATAAATTCAGCAGCACAACTCTATGTTTACAAGGTTAATAAATGAGGTGCTTTAATGGAGCTCCCGTAAAGTTGAACTGAAGAAGATAACCAAATGAATATAGATTCATTTTGCTGCTTTGTATTCTTCAAATTCATTTGGACATGTGGCTTAATTTGGACCACTTGTATCATTTGAAATTGCTGCATTTTAATTCTGAAAACCTCCAAGTACTAACTGGCGACTAAGAAATTGTTAAACTACGACTAACAAATCTAACCTGTGACCAAAAACTCATCTTGTGACAAGACCTCAACCTGCGACTATATAGTCAACCTGCCACTATATAGCCAACCTGCGACTGTACTTTTAATTCTGCCTTAGACAGATTTTCTCACAACTCAACATGCGACTATATAGTCAACCTGCGATTATATAGCCACCCTGCGACTGTATAGCCAACCCGCGACTGTATGGCCAACCTGTGACTGTGTATAATTGCCTATAAATTTCTTTGTCTCCAATAGCTGTATCAATTCTATTTTTCCTGTGTTGCTGAATTAAATCTCTTCTGTATTGTTGATGTTTAGTGCACTGGTCTAGTTCACAAATAACTAACATGAATTGATATAATTCAGTTCCTTTTGTTCTGCAAAGCTGATACATCTTGGAATGTTATTTCTAGCTTCAATCACTGAACCCCTGATCTTCAATACTTCAAATCAAATCATGTAATTGATACTAGAAGTCCTTTGATGTCTTATTCTTCATGGATGCTTGAATATATTAATGAACTTCTTCCCATGACTTGAGTGTGGACTTAGAGAGTCATTTGAATCTTTCGATTCTTTGGATGTATCATGTATTCATCTTTAGGGTTCCTGTGCTTCACAGTTTAATATTGTTTATCTATTTCTGTTTCATGTTGAGTTATAATTCCTCCATTACATGTTACATTACATTATGCTTTACAGCTTTGTTTTAGGTGTAACAAAAATAGATCTAGAAAATCTTGTAACTCTCAAGAGAGTAGATGAGTTCTTTATCAACAAAGAACCCAAAAATTTGTAGCAAGACATACTTGATTTTAATATAAAATTAAGTGAGTTTTGAAAGATAGTGTGTTCATGTGCATGTTTTTATTACTCTTTTTAAAGCATATTATCTCTACAAGACAAATTACTTTGTTCACCATTCATAACAGTTCAAAAAACTGAAGATTAACCTAAAACACATTTACCCCCTATATGTTGTATTCATTACCTAACAAGTGGTATTAGAGCAAAATTTGAAAGCAAACAGATTAAAGATCTTGAAAGAATGAATACACAGAAGCTTATCAGTATCAAAATTCTTACCTTTGACAGATCTAACTACATACTATGGAAAAAGAAAATGTTATTATTCATCAAGATGGCCAATCCATTATACATTCAGATCCTCATGAATGGGCCTTTCACTCCCATGGTAAGAGTTGAGGAATCTACAGATGGGGACATGGTCATTCCAGCACATTATGCTCCTAAAGATCCTTCAGAATATACTGAACCTGAAAAAGAAAAAGTCTCTCTGGATAGTGGCTTGCAGCTGATCTTGATAAAGTCACTTGACAATGTAATGTACAATAACATTGTCAACTATGACACAACCAAACAGATCTGAGAGAAAATAAAGATCTTATGTGAAGGAACATAGGAGGTTAGGTCAAACCAAAGAGGGGTTTATGGCTAAACCAAAGGAAGGAATCACTGAAGTTTTTGAAAGGTTCAATAAATTGATAAATGACTTACAGCTACATGATAAATATTATGAAGCTGAGGAGGTTAACCTAAAGTTCCTGCTAGCTCTTCCTGACAATCTTGAACATAAAATATCAGCTATTAGAGAAGGAAGATATTTAAGCAGAATGACTTTGGAAGTTCTATATGGAATCTTGAAAACTTATGAACTTGAAATGCTGCAAAAAAAAGTCATTGAAAGCACAACATGGTCATGTTGTTGATGGTTCAAGTGATTTGATTTTGAATGACAGAAAAGAGAGTGAAGATGAGCAAGATGATCAAGTTCCAGTTGTTCAAGTTATGGAACAAAAGAACAAAGGACCTCAGAAGTAAGTTGTGTTGGAGCTGGAGGAAGATGAATATTACACCCTGGATGAGCTTGATGAATTGGATCAATCCATGGCTTACTTGGCTAGGAAATTTTCAAACATAAGAGTCAAGAAGCCAATATTTTTCAAGAGCAAAGGACAATCTTCCAACAACAACAACTGGAAACCAAAAACTCAATATAATTCAGCTAGCAAAGGTGGCTACAAAACAGGATCTATGGACAGATCTAAGATAAGGTGTTTCAATTATGATGAGTTGGGTCACAATGCTACTGAATGCAGAAAGCCTACAAAGGTGAAGAAGGATAAAGATTACTTGGAACAGGAAGTAAAGTATGAAGCTATCTTGAAGAAACAGTCAGGAAGAGCTTATATTGCAGAAGGAAAGAGTTGAGATGATACTGATGTTGATGATGAGGATGAAGAGGTTAGAAACTATGCACTTATGGCTTTTGAGCATGGAGAAGCATCCACTTCAAAATCTAAGGTACCAACTCTAACCACCATTGATTTAAATGCTAGTCAATATAAGGAGACTGTTGAAAAGATGAGTGTGGAGATGTTTCATATACACACCAGCTTAGTAGCAGCTACTGAGGAAGTCAATAGGCTAACAAAAGCTATCGAGAAGCTTAAGAGTGAGAAACAAAAGATGGATCTACTGCTTGTGGAGCTTGAGTCAGTCAAGCAAGAAAATGAATATCTGAAAAATAAGCTAAAGTGTACAAGTGAGATTGAAGTTGTGTTAAGAGAAAAGATTGAGAAGAATGAGGTGAAACTGAAATCATTCAGGATTGCATCTGAGTTGGTTGGTCAGTACCATGAGAAGAACAAGCCATGTGCTAACATAGCTATTGGTCTTAATTATGATGCTTTGAATAACAAAAATAAAGCTATAGGTGATAAAGGAAAAGCAACAGAGAATGAAGATGTCTTGGTTATGCTGAGAAAGGTTGGTTCACCTATTTTTAAAGCATGTGAAGTAGATTTCAGTGAAGAAGAGTTGATTATAAAGCAAAAAATTGCTGATGAAGAAAATGAGAAGAAAAATGCTGAAACAACTCCAACTTCCAAAGCTGAAAAGAAGCCCATGGTAAACCAAGATTCCAAGACACTTGTTAAGGAAATGAAAATTGAAGATGCAAGTAAAGAAGAAGAATAATAGAAATGGAACGATTAGGAAAAACAAAAGCAATAATTTTTCTTATGTTGTAGATGCTCCAAGAAAACAATGTCAAAAATGTGGCTCCGTGAATCATCTAACCCGCCTTTGCAAAAAGGTTACTAGTAAGCCAGAAGTAGGAGCATGCATATACAATGAAGCCAAAACTAAAGATCCCTACTCATTCTGTGACAAGTTTGATTGCATACCTTGCAACATGAAAGTAATGACAAGTTGCCACAAGCTGAGAGTTGATCTTAAGGAAATTAATATCGAATCTTCAGCTAAAAAGGACAATGCATATCATTCAATGAACTCTATTCTTTCTGAATCATCAAACTCTACCTTTATCAAATTTGTTAACAAGAAGAAAGTACCCAACACTGTTTGTTGCTAAACACACTTAAACTCATTGTGTGCAGGAAAAAAGAAGAAAGTCATATGGATCATAAACAGTGGATGCTCAATACATATGATAGGTGATATGGCCCTGCTATCACAGTTTGAGGAGAAGGCTGGCCCATGAGTGACTTTTGGAGACAACAACAAAGGTTTCACAATGGGATATGGCAAATTGATTTCTGGAAATGTTATCATTGAATATGTAGCACTGATAGCCGGTCTTGAAGTGGATCTTCTTAGTGTTAGCCAATTTGCAGACAAAGGTTTCAAGGTTTTATTTAACAAAGAAGAATGCACTTTTATCATCAAGAAAACTGGTGAAGTTTCTCTGAAAAGAGCAAGGAAAGGAAGCTTATTTGTTACAGACTTGGACTCAGCAAATGAGGATGAAATTTGTTGCTTCTACACCAAGGCATCTGTAGAGCAAAGCAAATTATGGCATAAGAAGATGTCTCACTTGAATTTCAAGGCAATCAATACTCTAGTCAAAAAGGAGTTAGTGAGAGACATGCCCAATCTGGAGTTTGCTCAAGATGAAGTCTGTGATGCTTGTCATAAGGGAAAAATGAAAAGATCAAGTCACAAGAGTAAAACTGTGAATTCTATAAGTGCACCTTTGCAATTTATTCACATGGATTTATTTGGACCAGTTAATGTCCAGTCAATTTCAAGAAAAAGATATGCACTTTTGATGGTGGATGACTATTCAAGATATACATTGGTAGAATTTATGCACTCTAGAGATGAAACTCCACACATCATAATTAAACACATCAAGAAGATTGAGAAGCAGGCTAAAGATCAGAATTGTGTGAAAAGATTGAGGAGTGATAATGGAACAGAATTCAGGAATGCAGCCTTGAATGAATTTTGGAAAGACAAAGTCATTGTTCAGGAATTCTCAGCAGCTAGGACACCACAACAAAATGGTGTAGTTGAAAGAAAGAACAGAACACTGGTAGAAGCTGCTAGAACAATACTGCAAGATGCAAAATTACTTACTAGTTTTTGGGAAGAAGCTGTGAACACTGCATGCTATACACAAAATAGATTCCTCATTAACAAGAATCTTGGAAAATAACCCTACTCAATCTTGTTTAAAAGGAAGCCTACTGTGAAGCATCTTCATGTATTTGGAAGCAAGTGTTGTGTTTTGAAGGACAACTTTGAATATGTGTGAAAATTTTACTCTAAAGTTTTTAAGGAAATTTTTCTGGGATATTCATTGGAAATAACTACCTACAAGGTCTATTTGCTTGAACAAAAGAAAATTATGGAAAGCACATATGTTATTTTTTATGATGACAAGTGCCCATGCTTGGAATGCCTTGATGAAAATGAAGGAGAAGCCCTCAAGTTTGAAAATCTCAACATTGATAGTGATTCTGATGATGAAGCTGAAGTAAACACAAAACATAAAATAGATAAAGAGTCAACTAAACAAGTGAATCATGATAATGGAAGCTCATCTCATGGACCTGAATTTGATAGCACAAACTCAGGGGGAGAAAGAGAGGAAGGTTCTGCAAGTCATGCCAATGGTGAAGAAAACACAGAAAACTTAGTCAACAAACTCATACCAGAAAGTGGGATATACATCACACTAGAGAAACAATTATTAGTGATCCAACTGCTGGAGTGAGGACTTGAAGTGCAACTGCAAATGAATGCCTTCATGCATGTTTTCAGCCACAAGTTGAGCCAAAGAAAACCGAGGAAGCTCTTCTTGATCCTGATTAGATATCTGCTATGCAAGAAGAACTAAATAAGTTTGAGAGAAACAAAGAGGAAATTGGTGTCTACACCAAAGACTAGAAGTATAATTGGAACAAAGTGGGTGATCAGGAACAATATGGATGAAAATGGAATAGTCACCAGAAACAAAGCAAGGTTGGATGTAAAAGGCTACTCACACGAAGAAGGAATTGATTATGATTAAAATTTTGCTCCAGTTGCAAGACTTGAAGCAATAAGGATTTTTCTTGTATCTGTTGCACATTCAAATTTCAAGGTATATCAAATTGATGTGAAGAGTGCATTCCTTAATGGTGAACTGGAAGAAGAGGTTTATGTGTAACAACCACCTGACTTTGAAGATCTAGAATTTCCAAGTTTTGTATACAAGTTACTCAAGGCTCTCTATGGACTTAAACAAGTATCTAGAGCTTGGTATGACACACTATCAGAATTTTTAATTAAGCATGGATTCACTAGAGGTACTATTGACAAGACTTTCTTCTACAAGAAGTATGGTGATAATATGATCCTAGTTCAGATCTATGTGGATGATATTATCTTTGGCTCTACAAATGAAAGCTTTGCCAAAGATTCTCTAAGCTTATGCAAAGTGAATATGAAATGACTATGATGGGGGAATTAAGTTACTTTTTTGGACTTCAAGTCAGTCAAAGAAGTGATGGAATATTCATCAGCCAAACTAAGTATGTCAAAGACTTATTGAAAAAGTTTGGTAAGGTTGATTGTTCAGTAATAACATCATCACTCACCACCGGTTCACCGGAGTTCATCACCGGTGGCGGTGGCTTCACGGTGGTGCCCTCATTCGAGGGTGTCCAACCATAAAAACCCCGATTTTCCATCAATTTCTCAAAATAACTAACATGCACATCTTAGATATCATTCATTTGCAAAGAATCATGCTTAAACAAGGTAACAACAACAAGAACAATAAGAACCAAGAGGTTCTCGGTGAACACACACACATCGAACACACAACACACATACACCTACATGCAAGTGTATTCTTGCATCTTTAGAGTATAAGAAGCTTAAATCTTGATTCAAGATTGAATTTTAATGGAGGTTATGGAAGGAACAAGAAGAGAGAGAGAGAGATTATACCGAGAGAGAGAGAGAGAGAGAGAGAGAGAGAGAGAGAGAAGAGAAAGTCGAGAGAGAGATGAGAGAAAAAGAGAGTGAACCGGGTGAGGAAAAAGAAAAAGGGGAGGGGAGTGAGGTTATATAGAGTGAGTAGCCCATGGTATAAAGGTCTTTTACCCATTAGCTTTTAGGATTTTCCCTTTAATTTTTAATTCCAATTTCTAAAAACAATTTTGATAAATGAACAACCCTCTCGGAAAAGATGGGAATGCAAAGAATAAAAATTTTAAAATGTAGATCTCGAAATTAGCTTTCCAGCGATATCTTCAGAATAATTTTTGAGTGAACGGTCGATTAGATACAGATTTTACAAAATTACGCTGAAAATAACATTTTAACTCCATAAAATCATTTTAAAATGCAACGATTACGAAATAAATCCGCCAAACATTTTTAGAAAGTATCTAGGACTATTTTGAAGATGACAAAACAAATTTTATGCTTTGACCATTCTCGAATAATTTTATAAAAATGTATAAAGGTTCAATAAAACTTATTTTAAATCAAATAATTCCCTTAAATCCGTTAAAAAAATTAACAGATCACGTAATCATGCATACAGTCAAGCAAGCACATATATTCACACATCATAACTCATGTCTGATCATAAAATTTCCCTTTTTATCATTATTCCTCTTTTCGCGTAGCGGGTCACGTTCTGCCTGACGGCCGGACGCTCAGCGTTTCAATTATGCTTCACAATTACCTTTACCAACCGACACGTTACTAGAATGCAATACTTACTTAAACATTCCATTTCACATAAACACACACATTTCACATTTAAACATTTTAATCCCTTTTTAAGACGGGTTCCGTTCTACCTGACGGCCCGACAGCACAGCTTAACCCCTAAGCTGACTCTTTAAATTGGAACGCATCTATCTACGCTTCCAGATACTAATATACAAAAACGACAATTAGCCATCACTTAATCACATAATTTATAATTATACCACAAAATCATACTTTATTCACTTAATTACGTCGCGAAATTCCCAGTAATTACAGTAATAGTAAGGAATCAGGCATACCTGCTCGGAATCAGGATCATCACCCTCAACGGGTGGAGTGTCAGGAGTGTCATGAGGTGGGTACATAGAGTCCTCACCAAAAATTGGCCACTGGATATCAACTCTTATGGCTCTGAATGCAGTCCCCAATGCCTGGGTGAGATCATGTGCAAACCTACTATGGATGTCATGCATCGCATCCATCCTCCTCATCAAGCGCCTATATTGCGCTGAACCCAAACCAGCATTGTCATCTGCTTCTTGCTGCTGCTGCTGTGAAGGACCAGCCTCACCTAATGGAGCCCTCCAAGCTGCTCTACTCACCTGAGTCGTACCACCATCATATGTCTGATCAGCTGGACGGCCACACGGCAAGTGGTCATAGGAGTAACCGAGCCCCTTCTCATCAGGTTTATATCCTCCACACTCCTGCATCACTACTATCATCAAACTATCCATCAGGGCACTATGGATCTGCAACTGCTCATGTGTGGGCCAATAAACTCCAATAGCCACACACAGCTTCGTCACAATAGATGCATACGAAATAAAACCCGTAGTGCTCCCTCGTAGAAACCTCAATATACCTTGATAAATCACCGACCCCAGGTCCACATAATCTCCCTGAAGAATACCCCACAACAGCTTTGCCCGGTCCACCATAATATCATGCACATGTGATGAAGGCATAATGTTAGCATAAATAAAAGAGTTCCATGCACGGGCATACATGTTCATGCAGGAAGTAGGGAAAGTGACATTCTCGTTCGTTCCCCTCTTGAACTTCCAATGAGTCTCAGGAACACACAGCGTAGCAACAATCAAGTCCAAGTTAAAATCCTCGCTGATCTTCGTCACCCAATCATCCTGACCCGACTGTCTCTCGGGCTGATTTATCACCCGACGAAAAGCCTCAGCACGATAATCCACCGTCAACCCCCTTACCACAGTAAAACCATTCTTATCCGCCTTCCATTCGCGTAAAACTCGCGAACCACACTCATAGGCATAGCAGCGTGTGTTTCGCAAAAAGCGACAACTCATCTCCAGAATCATCTCATACAACTTACCATCCCTCCCCGATGGTATAAATCCTCTCTCCCTAACTATCGGCTTCATTAGCAACCTCGTATACTTCGCATCAGCCTTCGGAGTAGAAAACCTGGGCCTCACACCCCCAACACTTGAAGAATCGGTGGTGCTGCTGCTAACTTGGGTTCGTTGTCTCTTGGGTGCCATTGAATTCGAATAGGTTTGAGAGAAATGATGTGTTTGAGAGAGATTTGTGTGTTTGAGAATTGAGAAGTGATGGAGAAGATTGTGTATAAGTGTGTGTATATATAGGGAATTAAGAATTAGTTTTGGAAAAGAAGTGGGAATTGATTATGAGAATAATGGAAGTATTGGGGTGATTGAAACTGATTTGGAGAGGGAAATATGGAAGGTGGGAGAGGGAAATTCAGTCGTGATGTGATTTTGTTTTTGAATTTTCGATTTCTCTATTTTTTTTAGGTTTAGGGAGCCAGCGCGGCCGTCCTTCCTGACAGCGCGGGCGCGCCGTGCTTTTAAAAAACCAGCGCGGCCACCTCGTGTTACTCCCTAGACAGTACAACAAGAATTACAGAAGGGGGGTTGAATGTAATTCTGGCTACTTTTTGAGATTTTAAGATTCTTCTAACTTAATATATATAACAGTGTTTGATTTGCAATAGTGCGGAATGGAAGAGTAATAGAAATCAAAGTACTAAGTAATAAAATACAAGCTTTAAAACTTTCTGGTGGATTTGAAAGTATCCACCAAAGATATATATATATATCAGATTGAGAACTCTGTGAAGTTTTGAATAGCTCACAACTGCTTTATAAGTTGAACAAACAAAACTATAGAGAAATTCTTATAGAATACAGCTTGATATGTTTCTTGGAAAATAAGCTTTTTTTGTTGTTGTTAGTTGTTCTACTTGCTACACTTGGTTTATATATCACCAAGTTTACATGAAAGTAAGACAAGATAATAAAACAAAACTATATCTAGTCTAACTCCATGCTACCTCATTACTTTATTCCACCATCTTTGAACATCTTCTTAGTTGCATGAAAATAGTAATGCTTCTTTATTCTCAAAATCCTGCTTAACAGGCTGCCACATTCCTTTTACAAACACCCGATGTATGTGACTGTTTTGTCACTATCAACAACTATTTGAATATGATCATCCGTCGGGATTATGTTGAACATCCGTCGGGAGTATATTGATCATCCGTCGGGAGTATGTTGATCATCCGTCGGGAGCCTTGTAGATCATCCTTCGGGAGTCTATCTGTCACTTGACTCTAATTCATCTATACATAATTACAAGTCATCTCATATTTATAATTAGCCAACCTTTTCTGCATATCAATCTAGTAGTCAACATGACTTAAAGAATCCTACATAATCTACTAGACTAAAACATGTTGTTTGTAGGAATGTGCTACATTACTTATTTGTTGCATAAGCTACACTCTCGTGGATGTCAAATTGTCATCCATCGGGACTATAAAGTTCATCCGTCGGGACTATATTAGAACATCCATCGAGATCTACAAAATTCACTAAGTTAAATCTACTAAGGTATTTTGTTTAACTTATCATCAAGTTCACAACATATTCCTAACAATCTCCCCCAATTTATGTCTACTGGAATTGTAGCCATAAATTAAGAGAAGCTTGATGATAACAAAACACCCTGAATATACAAATTAAAATGTAGTAGATAAAACTGACGTGTGCTACAAATTTATTGAAAACCGAACAAAGCAAACAAAGAGTTCTTACAATCATTATGAAGGTGCTCCTCTAGTCTGAGCAGATGATTTCTATTTCCTTGATTGTCTGGATTTCTTCCCAAGCTTCCTGTTGTTTTCCTCTATTTGAATTTGGAGCTGCCTGTGGAATTCAAGTTCTTCAGCATCTGACAGATCCAGCTTTTCTTGCATTTCCAATAGAGTCTCATTACTAGAGATACTCAATTGGTCATCCATTCTGAAGAATCTTCATTCATGAATTCCATCAGCCAATAAGGCCTCAATGCACTCTATTTCCTGTGAAGGGAATTGATAGAGTCTTTGGGAGTGCATCTTTGGCTTTATTGCTCCTTAGATCTTCTATCTTCTTTAGGACCAATTTTCTTGCAGTTATATTAAAACCAAAGTTTTTCTTGAAAGATGAGAAGACCTTTATCAATACAGATTGGCTTTCTTGAAGAATCCTGTGAAGAGGCCATATGATCTCTTTCCCTCCCTTGTACTTAAACACCAGTCTTTCATGAAGATGTCTGTGAACATCAATTCCTCTTACCTCTTCCAATTTATCCAAGTAGAGATTTATATCAGAAAATTCCTTGATGTCATAGATGTAGAGTAGATCTCCCTTGTTGATAGTTGGTTGAGTTTTGGCTATGGCTTTGGTTCTGAGATTCACAGGCTTGACCTTCTTGGTTCCTCTTATCTTTGTTTTCTTTGGCTTGTTGAAGATAGATAAATTGAGTTCAGGAATTGGCAAACTTTCCCAGTCTATTGGCTCATCCTTGGGAATTATAGGCTCACCATAACAATTCTTTGTTGGATCCACTTTGAATTCTTCATGTACCACTGAGGGCTTGGATGTTTGAGTTGAAGTTGTAGACTTTTTGGGAATGTAGCTTTCCATTTCCTCATCACTGAAGTCTAATTTTCTTTTGGAATAAAGCTTGTATCTGAATTTTCTTTTCTGTGGAGGTTCGTTTTGCATTTGCTGATCTTGAACTTCAGCAGTCACGTGTGGTTTTTCAGAGATTTCAGTTGCAGCTTCACAGTTTGAAGCTTGGCTACTATAGCAGTTTGTTATTTCTTCTGTTTGAGCTTCTTAACATCTAAAGCAGCTTGTCTCTTTTCTTTCTTAATTCTTTCTTTTTCTTCCCTTTTTGCTGCTACAAACTGAGGGTGTCCAGCCACCACACAGATCTCTTTTCCATTCCTGTAAATTTTGGCAATTATCTTCTTTTGTACTGAATCAGATGGATCTTTGTAAAATGTTATGGACTTTGCCAACAGCTTCTTTTCATCTGGTTTTGGAGTATCAAATATGAGATCCAAGGGATTCTTGTCTGATGACTTTGGATAGTTCTTTTTAGGTTTCAAAATCAGATTAGCTTTTGGAGATTTGATGCATGAAGGTTGGCCCTTTTCCAAGCTACCTAGACTCATTTCATTCACAGAGATTTGTTTGACTTGTGAGTGGTGATGAAAGTTCTTGTTTGGATTCTGTATCTGACCAAATTTATTCATCTATTTTCTTCCACTTGTCATCTAATTCCTTCTCAACAGCTGCAACATCAAGCATCTTGAGATTTGTCTTTGAATCAAGCTTAGTAGCTGCTATTTGGATCAGATCAATGATGTCCAATACTTGTGACTTTGGCAATGTAATTTCTGGAACTATTACTTGGCTGATTTGAACATTTATCACATGCTCCACCTCACTGGTTTGCCCTCCTTGACTAAATGGGTTGATTGAATCTTTCTCCCCCTTTTTGTTATCATCAAGTAGAGAGGAGGTGGAAGTTTGTGCAGCCACCAGCTTTTGTAGTAACTGAGTCTGCTATGCTTGATGTAGATAAATAGCTGTGTGAGAGGCTTCTACTGCTTTCAGTCTTGATGTCAAGCACTGTTGTATCTGGAAATTTAGCATCTAACCTGTCACAAACATCCTTCTTGATTTGGTCAATCTCTATTTTGATTGAACTGACATCTTGATTATGTTGAAAAGCTTGTATTTGATGGAGTTGTAGAGAGTTGAGGTGTGCTTGTAGAAGCTTCTTGGTGCTAGCATTGGTAGTGGCTTGAAGAGCAGTGTGTGTCTGTTGAATGATGTGAAAAAGAGTTATCTTGAAATGCTGCTCATCACACTCTTTAGAAAACACCCAAGGTGGAATGTTTGATCTAGAGCTAGGGCCTGCTTCTCCCTTATGTCCATGAACTCTTCTTCATCACCATCTTCATCTCCAAAGAAGTCTTCAGACTCACCAGTTCCATAGTCAACATCACCACCAGCTTTAGGTGGCATGGCTATGACGGCATCCTTTGCTCTTTGCATTGAAGCAGTTGTATGTACCAAATTAAGCATCTTTTCTGTAGCCACATTGTCCTGTTCATCTAGAACTTAATAAGCTGCCACAGGGTGAGTAAATGCCTCAGCTTCAAAAGAAACAGAGTCTAGAACAACTTGATATTCTTGCTGAATTAGCTGTCTGTTGTCAGCCTCATTGACATCCATTAACTCACTTACAATGGGCTCTTCCCATTCAGCTGTACCTGCTTTTCTCTCAATTTCTCTCTTTTCTTGCATCAACGGCTCCCCTTGGCTCACCACCCTCACACCCTCACCTTCACCTACTAAGGTGGAACTCCTCTCACTCTCTTTTGCCAGGCTGGAAGAAATAGCCTGCATTTGTTCACTCATTTCCTCTCCTTTTTCTTGAGAGCAACTCAACCTCTCTTTCAATTCACTCCCTTCCCTTAGTCCTAAGAGTGATTGTACAACTACTAACTCATCTACGCTTGTAACAATTGCTGAAATTTCAGTGTGTGTAGTGAGTACTGACGAATGAGGAACATCCATCGGGGTAGTAGTTAGGTTAGCCAACGGATAACTGCTATTAGGCACATCCATCGGGATACAATCACTAATCGACTGATGAACAATATCCATCGGAATAGAAGAAATAAATGAGTTTGGAGTGGAAACTATTGTAGACTCTGTGCAGATTGATGAAAATTTGGGCACACATGTCTCAATAATTCTTGAAAGAATTGGCTAGGGAGCCAACAAATCATCCAAAAGATGATGCTCACATGCATTAGATTTTGGATTCCCCAATAGAGTTAAAGAAGGGGAATCAAGAATTGATGTGTTGATCATATCCACATCCAGAGAGTTTGTGGGAGAGTTTGGTGTTTGTGGTGCTTCTATGATTAAGGATTTTGGCTGTGACTCCACATTTATTGGAGCCACATCAAACTGAATTTGTGATGGTGCATGTATTGAGTCTTTGACTACAGTAGGCACTGTGTGTGCACCCTATGTAACCCCAGTTGGTTTGGATTTCTTCTTTCTGGCATATGTTTGGGGTGAGCTAGTGTCCCTTACCCTTTTGGCCTGTGCTCTTGGCTGAGAGCTTTGTTCAATAGCTACATCCTTTTGGGAGGATGCAACTTACAATGAGCTTAAGACCTTTTTAAGCACTGCAGTTTGTCGGGAAACTGCAGTGTGTCTAGGCTGGGAAACACTCACCTCTCCGACCTTATCCTTAGGGATTCTTTGATGTTCACCTTGTCCCTCACCTAACTCACTCACCTTCACACTCCCCTCTTGGTGCTTGGTAGATTTTGCAACTGGTTTCTTTTGAGAGAAACCAGAGGAGGTTTTCTTTGATTTGGTTTTTGAAAATTTTATTTTGGTGACATGGGTAGGCATCTATTTGGTCATTAACACAGATGTCATGGTCACACTCAAAGGCAAACAAAATTGAGAGGTTGGATTAGTAGGGACAATGGTGCTTACCTCACTTACTTGAGGGCCCTCCATAATTGGAAAATAAACCAAGGGCACCTCCTTGTGGTGATCAGCTCTATTCAAGTCTGCAATTACCCTTCTTTCTTGAACCTAACAATCTAATTTATTGGTTGGGTTCTCAATTACAAGATCTTCACAGATATGGTTAGCAGTAATCATAAGGAATCTAGCATAATAGATATGTTTAGATCTCTTATTAACCTCTCATAACTTATATCCTAACTCAAACATAACAGCATCACTGAAATTGAAGTACTTATCAGTAAGAAGCATGTAAAGCATGTTAAACATAGTAGTATTGATGGGATCAAAGTTACTCAAAGCATCCCATATCTCTTTTGCAGTCTTGCATTGAATTACCCTGTTTGACATGACATTATCAATGGCACTATGCAGCAAGTGTCTTACCTTTGCATCCTTCGTAATCGATGAGATATCTTCAGCAGTGTAATCACTTTTCTCCTTTGGTACAGATTTTGATGGCTGACCTGCAACTTCCACAGAGAGTTTGGTTGGTATATGTGGTCCTTCATTAATCCTGTCAAGATATTCTGGATCTGTAGCTTCCAGAAATATAGCCATCTTCACTTTCCATATGGAATACTCAGAAGGTTTCAACATGGAAACTCTTATAGTCTCATATCGACTATGGGTTATGGTTTTTGGAGGTTCTTCAGTTTTGGTGGGCTAGGATGGAGTTTCTTCTTCAGACATGATTGTTTTTGGATCTTAAACTATTTGTGTGTTAACAGATTGCTCTGATACCACTTGTTAGGTCACACAAACTATAGAAGGGGGTTGAATACAGTGTTTACTACAATCAAATCGAATATAAGAACTCAACTAACAGAAAATAGATTTTATTCAACACAATAAACTCTGTTACAATATGGAACTGTCCTCTCTCAGTGATGAACAAATTATCACGAGAGCTGCTAGGGTTACAAAGAATAATAACTTCGATAATGATAACACTTATAGTGTAAACCCTATGCCTGTGTTTATATACTACACAGTTACAAGATAAGTTCTAAGTGATATGGAATATAATTCTGCTTCCTAAAATATATCAACTAATTATCTTTTCTTCCAAGTATTCTATTCTTCATAGAATTCTTTCTTCATGCATATTTCTTTCTGTCTTAGTCTCGATATTATCTCCTGATAAATATCTTCTGATAACTTAAGTTTTGATCACTTAAGTTCTGTTATCTTAAGTTCTGTCTTCAGTATAAGTGCTGATTTCTAGTTAAGTACTGATTTGTCCTGTTTGGTAAGATCTGAAAACTAAACACAAATCATATTACACATGACATTATCAAATATATCTAACAGTACATCTTCGTACTTCTTGGGTGGATTGAATATCTGGAGCTGTGCCCTTCGTGCAGCAGCTCGTCCTTTAACTCTTGCACATTTGGAATCCAAATTTGGGACGCATACCTCATGATCCCTTTCTCGTCCTTCTCGCATCTCACTTCTTCACCGATCAATGTTTCTCTTTCTTCACTCGCCTTCTTTTCCTGACATACTCAAATCTTTTCAGTCAGTTCAGGCACTAGCTTAATCTCAAATAATCCTTCCGTTCCTTTATCGGTCATTCTCATGTCAATTTCCATCTTCTCGAATTCTTTAATTAGCTTCTCCGATGTCATTATCATCTTGAGTCTTTCCTTTCTACTAAGGGCGTCAGCCACCACATTGGCTTTACCCGGGTGATACAAAATTTCACAATCATAGTCCTTAATCAACTATAACCATCTCCTCTATCTCATGTTCAGTTCCTTCTGAGTAAAAATATATTCGAGGCTCTTATGGTCTGTGTAAATCTCGCATTTCTCACCGTATAGGTAGTGTCTCCAAATTTTCAGGGCAAACACTATGGCTGCTAATTCTAGATCATGCGTAGGGTATCTGCTCTCATACTCCTTCAATTGTTGAGAGGCATACACTATAACTTTGACGTATTGCATAAGTACACATCCTAATCCATTAAATGATGCGTCACTGTATATCACAAACTCTCCCTTTCCATCGGGAAGAGCGAGCACTGGTGCTGACACCAGCCTCCTTTTCAGCTCCTGAAAGCTTTCCTCACATTTCTCTGTCCATACAAACTTTTCTGTCTTCCGGGTAAGTCTAGTCAGTGGACCAGCTATCTTACAAAGTCTTGCACGAATCTTCGGTAATATCCTACTAAACCCACAAAACTCCTAACCTTTGTTGGGGTAGTTGGTCTTTCCCAGTTGGATACCGCCTCTATTTTGGCGGGGTCAACTAAAACTCCTTTGCTACTCACCACATGTCCTAAAAACTGAACTTCTCTTAACCAAAACTCGCACTTCGAGAACTTGGCATACAATTTCTCGTTCCTCAAGATTTCTAAGACTATCCTTAAATGGTCTGCATGTTCTTGCTCTGTCTTTGAGTAGATTAGAATATCATCTATAAAAAATATCACGCATATATCTAGGTACTTTTTGAACACTCTGTTCATCAAATCCATAAAGGATGCAGGTGCATTGGTTAGCCCAAACGACATGACTAAGAACTCATTGTGCCCATACCTAGTGCGAAAACAGTCTTCAGTATATCTTCCAGTCTGACTTTCAACTAGTGATATCCTGTTCTCAAATCTATTTGGAAAAATATACAGCTCCCTTGAGTTGGTCAAATAGGTCATTAATCCTAGGGAGAGGGTACCTATTCTTAATAGTCAGCTTATTTAATTCTCGATAGTCTATGCATAATCTCATACTGCCATCCTTTTTCTTTATAAACAGTACTGGCGCTCCCCATGGCGACATACTGGGTCTTATCATTCCATTATCTAATAACTCTTGCAGTTGAGAAGCTAGTTCCTTCATCTCAACCGGGGCTAGCCTATATGGGGCTTTGGATATTGGTGCCGTTCCTGGTGCTAATTATATAGTGAACTTTATTTCCCTGTCAGGTGGCAACCCTGGTAATTTCTCTGGAAACACATCCTCGAATTCGTTCACTACGGGTATGTCCTGTATATTAAGGACTCCCTTCTTGGTATCTACCATATAAGCCAAATAGGCCTCGCTACCTTTCCTCAATAATCTTTTTGCCTGTAGCATGGTCAGAAATTTATGGTTCTGTCGTTGACCTCTATATACTACTTCTTTTCCATTTTTCACTCTTATCTTTACCCTCTTATGTTCAAAATCTATTTGCGCTCCATTATTGGATAAACAATCCATTCTTAAGATTACATCAAATTCTCCTAACGGAAATGGGATTAGGTCAACCTCGAAGACCTTCCCTTCTAATTTCAACTTGCACTTAGGGTGTACTTGATTCACATGAATTATTTCTTTGTTTGCTATTTCCACTTGTAATATCTCACGTAAGTGTAATAACCCCAAAATTTTAAACTTTTTGTAACCCTTATGAATAGTGTTTTTACTGATTATGCTGAATAAGAAAACTTTTCATGCCACACTTTGTAGAGGTTCTTTTATTGTTATTCTGAGATCTTATTAGTACTTTATATGGTATATAAGTGTATGTAAAGATCGTCAGAATCCAAATTCGAAACACTTTGATTTTTCCCGAAAATCCACCAGATACCGAAAGAATTGAGTATAAGGTAACAGGATAAAAATGATTTAAATTCAAGGAGTATAAGAGAGGATCATAAAAGGATTATAATGTATTGAGAAAGGTTAAGGAAACCAAAGTAATAAGATCCCGGGTATGATCCCTCAAACGATAAACGAGAACGAAAGTTAAGCGAACCGTATAACAGATTAGCGGTCATTAACCAAGTAATTAGGAGTTAATCAAAGAGGTTAATGATGATGATGTCATCACACCAATAAGAAGAGGACAAGTGTGGAAAGATGACATAGGAGGATGACATAAGCATGACCAAAGGGAAGGAAGTGTTGGTTGATTATAAACCACACAAAATTTACCATGGTTAAAAGGCAATTAAGCAAACCAAAAGGCAAAACAACCAAGCAAAACAATTCATAACACGAAACACAAGTTGACTTCATCTTTTCCACAAGAAGCTCTCGGCCCCTTTTATTTTTCAAAGAAAGAAAAACTCAAATTCAAGTTCCAAGCCTTGTTAATTAGTGAGGTAATTATCTAAGGTTCCTTGTACATAGATATAGATATCCTATAAATTTAAGCTTCAAATTCCTTCACAATCTCTTCCTATAATTTATGGAAGAAGAGAGTGAATAGTTTTTTTTAAGAACTTGAAATTTTGATCTTGTGTTTTTGTTTAGATAAAGCTTTAGTAAGGATTTTACAATGTTGTTTCAAGCTCATTAGTTACTCCTACTCACAAGGAAGGTATAATCTCTTAACCTAGCATAACTATTGAATGTTAAGAAGCTTATTATGAGTAGTATAGTTCATGAGAGGCATGATTATTGAAAATATAGAGATTGGTTAGTTTTGTAATGTTTTTGGAGTTGTAAATCTTGATGATTAGTTAATGAACTTATATAAGCTCTTAGTTCATGATTGAGAAGTAGTATAAATTGGAAATATTGAGTTGTTGGGGCTGTTGTAGTAAAGAATGGATGAAGTTTGGTTGTGGTGGTGATTGTGGGTTGAATTGTGAATTGATTGAATGGTTTAAACTTGGTAATTGCGTAAACATAGTCGTCGTAATGCCCGATTTACTTTAGAACTGCTTTTGTTCTTAACATCAAGACCCGTGAACTCACTGTTAGGTTTTGACCATTGCCATGATTAGATAGTTCATAGTACGGTTTAGGAGAAACGACCGTTTTATGTAACTGCGTTTCGCGACCGAACTATTACCCCTCGCCTTACTTTGAAACATTGGTTAAGGACCTTAAATGACTAATTGGGATATGAAGTAATTATGTAAAGTGGATTAGGCAGTGGGTAGGGTACTCGTGAAAGAATCGCCTTAAAATTCCTAATGGTTAATTTATTAAAAATGGTGGAGCCGAGGGTACTCGAGCGACCTAAGTGAATCGTTAAGCGCGAAAGCGAACGTTAGGGTCTAATTGGTTAAAGTATAGATTCATAAGCGACTTTGGTTTAATTCCAACTTATATGTTGTTTATAGGTTCCCAGACTCGTCCCAAGCCTTTTATCACCCCCAGTCGCTCAGGCAAGTTTTCTACCCGTTATATTGTTGTTGTGATGTAAATATATGTATATGCATTATCTTGTGATAGATGCATGATGGTTAATTAGCAAATCTTGCGATATATTGGAGCATGCTGATATGGGATATATGCATGTCTGTTTCGTAATCTTGATATCTATCTGTTGATTCCAATGCTTATAATTGCATAATACCTATACTAGAGATAAGCAGTAGTTGCGTATACCCTTAGTATAGGGGACCCAAAGGCGAACATTTTCTAAAACCGGGAGTCGATGTTCCCGAGTATATTATATATATTTATATATATATATAGATATATTTTTCAAAACTATTAATCGAATAAGGTTTATTCGATAACTTTATTTTATTTAATGAATATTATTTTGAATATTCATTCGAGGACTTATGACTCCGCTTATTTTATTAAATGAATATTATTTTGAATATTCATTCGAGGACTTATGACTCCGCTTCTTTTATTAAATAATATTCTTTATTTTATTAAAGAATAATGTTTCGATAATCAAACTTATTTTCGATTATTCAAATAAAGACCGTACTTCATATAAGTATACCTTTGGTTATTTATTATTCATTTCAAGTATGAGTTTTAAAACTTCTACTTCAAATTATTTATATAGAGATTATCCTTATGG
The DNA here is from genome assembly GCF_009905375.1 of Apium graveolens. Classification (NCBI taxonomy): domain Eukaryota; kingdom Viridiplantae; phylum Streptophyta; class Magnoliopsida; order Apiales; family Apiaceae; genus Apium; species Apium graveolens. Next base: position 46,478,528 of record NC_133655.1, on the reverse strand, counting down.
GAATATTATTTAAATAATAATATTCAGATATTTTCTGATATATCGGGACTGATTTATTTCATTAAATCAGCATTACTCCAAACATTCTTAAAAATGTTTTTGAGTCTTCAAAATGAATTTAAAAGTTAGAGCGGATCCCAAAACTCTTTTTTATATTTAAGATCTTCCTTTCAAAACCTGAGGGATCCAACTCTGTGGTGTATTTTATGTTCGCAACGAGGTTGCTGTTTTGATAAATGAATTGATTACTTACCCAACATTCGGGAAGTAAGTCCATCTATTGAGTCGGCATAAGCAACATGGGCTCAGTGGGCGTCCATGAAAGTGTAAGTGGCTCAGTGGGAGTCCATCAAATATGTAAGTGACTGAGTGGCAGTCCAGCATAAGGTCCTATTACGGCCAGGGTGATGACCAGTGGGGAATTCGTCCATCTACTAGTAGAAAAGGTTACTTGTTGGTATCTTTGCCTGATCAACAAGACATCGGGTTTATGCCAAAATTCTTTTCTTTCCAAAATTCATTGGATATTACAATCTCTGTTCATACTTTACATGACAGAGGTTTCCAGGAAATGTATAAGAGATATATATGTGGATATATATATCGGGACTAAATGAAGTACCTCGTAACTTCATTCCATTCAATAATATTTCAAAGATTTAATCTATTCAAGTCTTAACTTGTGGTCTCATCTATATGATGAGCTTTTGAAACCTATTATACTCTGAACAGTGGTATTTCAAGTAGTTTTCTAAAATGGTATAAGTATAGTGAAGTAATTGGTAACTTCATCTTCCTTTAAGCTTATATCCAGTAAGTAATTACCTTACACTTGATAAAAGAATTCTAGTAAGTTATCCATTTAGATACTTACATTATTGTTTACACTATATATTATCTTGCGAGCTGTAATGCTCACTCTTGCTTCATTTCTTCATCACACAACAACAGTTAGGAAAGATGGCCAGACTCAAGCAGACCCAGCGCAAGCGCGTGGGAAGCGTCTCACATCTTCCCATTGATATCGTAGCTGCTATAGCTGCAGAGGTAGATCTATTTGTAGATCAGGCATTCTACTTTTGGGAATCAATTATGTATAATTATAACTTGTGGCAGATAATGGCAATTAACTGTAAACTTATCAAGTAATCATTTTGGGTTATAATAACTTTTAAATTGTGGATTCAAGGACTTGTACTTGTTTCAATTTCATCTCTGAAACTATGACGTGTTTTGGTGTGTATTAGTGTGGGGTCACAGCATGAGGTTAATTATTATTAATTAAGTTAAGTGATATTGTGGAAAGAAAGACCGTGACGATCCGGATCCCCGACCCCGAATCTGGGGGTGTTACAGAAATGGTATCAGAGCCAAGCGTTATAACCTCAGAGATGATGCGACGATATAATAATAAACTCACAAAGATAATAAGAACTCTTGCCAAGTTCATAGTCGGACTACTTAAAGTAGCACTAACAGTTAAAAACCTTACGGGAACCCTTATAAGTATCATGATAGTAACTTAGCTCGTTTAATGTGTAGGCACATGAGATAGAGGACCCAGAGATGTTCGAACGTGAGCATGATGAGGCACTGCTAGATGCCGAGGATCAGGAGGAGCCTGAGATGGAGGAGGATGAGGAGGAGGACCCCTCAGAGGAGTCAGAGACGGAGGTTATTGCGAGTTCAGATGAGGAGGACCCGGATGAGGTCCTAGTGGCCGAGGAGCATGTCGGAGCTATGGTAGAGTACACTGGTACCCCTTTACCCTCACTCCCGGTGGCAGAGCTCCTACCCCTCCACCACTATCTTGGAGAGCCTATGATGACAGCTCTGAGACCCATACTCTCTAGCCTAGGCAGACCGAGGAGGCACCCCCAGCGGCTTCGGATTCACAACCTCTCGACCCTGCCCATAGGCAGTCTTTGTTAGCTCACGGCTATGTTCAGGATGTACTGAGGACTCGAGTGGCTATTGCTGAGGCCTGGTTGGATGAGGTCAGGAGGGAGTTGGATGCGGAGAGGGCAGGTAGGCGTGCCCGAGCTTATGAGACTAGGGCTACTATACCCTGATCCTTGAGGAGGGAGCTGACGGGGATAGAGCTCACGGCTCGTGCGAGACTCCGATCACTCCAGGGGGACAGGCACGGCAGGATCTCTAGGAGGCAAGCTGACTACATCTTCCGTCGTGCGATGGAAAGAGTGTGAGAGCTGACCCGCTCCGGTGTGTGATTCAGGACCAGTGATGGGGTAGTCTAGTCGTCTAGTTAGTCGTAAGAGCCAATTTTCCGGGATAGTTGACTTGTATATATCATCCCTTTCTCTAACTAGACATATAGACTCTTGTGTATCACTTTTGGGCAGATGGCTGTAGAACTGTTGTACTTTTGACCAGATCAAACTATGTATTTCTCACATTATGTATATATTTGTTTCCTTTCAGTTCAGTTCCTTAGTGACGAGATCACTGTTTTTATCATTATTATTAATGCACTTCTTATTAGAACTGTCATAATATAATAGAATTGCGAGATACATTCTCCCCATTATAAAACTGTGCAAGGCACAATTTTATGTATGATTGTAACCTAACGTTGAATTTCCCAAAAATTTATCAGTATCATGCCGCCAAGAAAGATTGGAACTAGGGCGAACCCTGGATCTGAGGACCAGGGAAGCCATAACCAGAATGGTACGAACCAAGAACACAGTGAAGATGAAGATGAGGATTATGTTGAACAGGATGACTCCCTGTATGAAGAGGAGGAGGAAACATTTGATGTTGAAGGATTTGAGATAGAGGCTGAAGAAGGAGAAACTGAGGTTGAGCAACCAGTACCATCCCCAGGCATGGATCCCATGGGACAGTTCATGCAACTACTAAGGCAGAACTTGGAACGACAACCCAACCCACCCCCTCAAGGAAATAACAATGTTGTGGCAAACTCTTTCAGGGCTTTCAAGTCCCTTAAGCCCCCTAAGTTCCACGGATTAGCCGACCCAGTTGAGGCAAGGTCATGGCTAAAGGAAATGGAGAAATCCTTTGAGATTCTGAGTACCGATGAGGCACATAAGACTGTATTTGCTACCTACCTTCTGAAAAGAGAGGCCAACTACTGATGGGAGGCCAAGAAAAACATGGAGACAGATGCTATTATAACCTGGGAGAGATTCAGTCAGTTATTTTTGGGAAAGTATTTCCCGAGGTTTATGGAGAACCAGATGGAGCTCAAGTTCTTGGAGATAAAGCAGAATAATTTATCTGTGGCAGAGTACGAAGCAAAATTTACTGAGTTAACAATGTTTGTGCCGGAGTTTGTGAGCACTGAGGAAAAGAAAGCTAGGAGGTTTCAGCAAGGACTGAAACCATGGATTCAGAATAGGGTGGCAATCCTTGAGCTTACTGATTATGCAACTCTGGTGCAAAAAGCAAAAATTGTAAAAGCTGGAAGTGAACAGATGCAGAAGGAAAGAGAGAAGAAGGGAATAAAGAGGAAAAGTATGAGCATGGGTGGAGGTTCCGCAGGAGGGAGCCTCCCAACTAGATTTAATAGAGGAGCAGTGTCCCTACCGGGAAAGAACACTGGGTTTAAGCGGCCAATGAGTGTGAATGTGAGCCAGAGCAGCCAGAAGTCAAGAATGTCCTATTCCAACCAGTCTCGACCCCCATTGCCAGCCTGTAACACTTGTGGAAGGATGCATTCTGGGGAGTGTAAGGGAAAGCCAGTAACCTGCTTTAAGTGCGGTCGAGAGGGTCACTATTCAACTAAGTTCCATTCATCAACCCCTGCTGTCATTCCAACCACCACTTGTCATCAGTGCGGACGTCCGGGTCATTGGAAGAGGGAATGCCCAATGAACAAACCAGCAGCTTCAGGAGCAAGCAGAGCTGCTTCTAATGAGACACCTACTGCGAGGAATTTCAACATGACAGTCCAAGATGCTATGAAAGACTCATATGTGATAGCAGGTACCCTTTCTCTAAATTCAATCAGTGCAAATGTTTTATTTGATTCTGGAGCAACTAAATCTTTTATATCAAAGAACTTTGCGCATAAATTAAGACTTAAGGCTGAGCCCTTGATAGAACCCTTACAAGTGGAAATAGCCAACCATGAAATTATTCCTGTTAACCAGATTCACCCCGCCTGTGAGTTAGGCATAGGGAAACAATCTTTTAGTGTTGATCCGATTCCTTTTAAATTAGGGGAGTTTGATGTAATTTTGGGAATGGACTGGCTATCTGGCAATGATGCTCAGATAGACTGTAAGGGGAAGAAAGTTAAGTTGAATATCCCAGGGAAGAAAGAAGTCATATTTAGAGGAAAGAAGCAGACACAGAAATTTTTGACCATGGCCCAGGCCAATAAGATGCTACGAAAAGGGAATGAGGCTTACCTAGCCTATGTGGTGGACACGCAGAAGGAGGTGCCCAACTTACAAGATATTCCGGTAGTCAATGAATTTGAAGATGTCTTCCCACAAGACCCTCCGGTATTACCACCCGATAGAGTGATTGAATTTGCTATTGAGTTAACCCCAGGGACGGCACCAATTTCAAAGGCACCTTACCGGTTAGCCCCATTAGAAATGAAGGAATTAGCTACCCAATTGCAGGAACTTTTGGATAAGGGTATGATAAGACCCAGTGTGTCTCCGTGGGGAACACTAGAGTTATTTGTTAAGAAGAAAGATGGGAGCATGAGGCTGCGCATCGACTACCGAGAGTTGAACAAGCTAACCGTAAAGAACAGGTACCCGTTACCTAGAATAAACAATCTGTTCAACCAGTTAAAGGATGCTATTTATTTTTCCAAGATTGACCTGAGAACTGGATATCACCAACTAAAGATTAAACCCGAAAATATTCCCAAGACCGCGTTCCGTACCAGGTATGGGCACTATGAGTTCTTGGTAATGTCCTTTGGATTAACCAACGCCCCAGCGACTTTCATGGATTTAATGAACAGAGTATTCAAGAAGTACTTGGACAAGTGTGTGATAGTTTTTATCGATGATATTTTAATCTACTCAAGGACCGATGCAGAACTTGCAGAGCATTTGAGGATAGCTCTAGGAATACTCAGAGAGGAACAATTATTTGCCAAATTCTCGAAGTGTGAATTCTGGTGGAATGAAGTACAGTTTTTAGGACATGTGATCAATAAAGAAGGAGTATTGGTCGACCCCTCCAAGATAGAGGCGGTCTCAAATTGGGAAAGGCCAACCACACCCACAGAGGTAAGAAGTTTCATAGGATTGGCCGGCTACTATCGTAGATTTGTACAGGACTTTGCGAAGATTGCAGCCCCTTTGACACGACTTACTCGTAAGACAGAGAAGTTTGAATGGACGGAAAAATGCGAGAACAGTTTTCAAGAATTAAAGAAAAGGTTGGTAACGGCCCCGGTGTCGGCATTGCCTGACGGAAAAGGAGATTTTGTGATATATAGTGACGCGTCGCACAAAGGATTAGGGTGTGTGCTTATGCAACACGGTAAGGTGATTGCGTATGCGTCGAGACAACTGAAGGAATACGAGATTAGATATCCTACTCATGACCTTGAGCTCTTGACAATAGTTTTTGCCTTAAAAATTTGGAGGCACTACTTGTATGGAGAGAAGTGCGAGATTTTCACACACCATAAGAGCCTCAAGTACATATTTACGCAGAAAGAGCTCAACATACGCCAAAGGAGATGGTTAGAACTAATCAAGGACTATGATTGTGAGATTCTCTATCATCCAGGGAAAGCCAATGTGGTGGCTGACGCCCTTAGCAGGAAGGAAAGACTCAAAATGATAATGACTTCGGAGGAATTGATAAGAGATTTCGAGAGAATGGAAATAGAAGTAAAGGTAACTGGAGCCGGAACTGAAAAGCTGTTTGAGATCTCGATACAGCCAGAGTTATTGGAAAAGATTAGATTGTGCCAAGAGAAAGTAATAAATGAAGGCAGAGAGTCAATGACTGGAGAAGAGATCCATACTGAGTGAGATGATAAAGGGATAATGAGGTACTCCTACCGGATTTGGGTTCCGAATGTTCAAGAGCTTAAAGACGAGATTTTGGATGAAAGCCATAGTTCAAGGTATTCCATTCACCCGGGAAGCACCAAGATGTATAGAGATTTGAAGGAGTATTACTGGTGGCCCAACATGAAGAGGGACGTAGCAGAATGGGTAAGCAAATGTTTGACTTGCCAAAGAGTAAAGGCAGAGCATCAGAGACCCAGTGGGCTTTTACGACCCCTGGAGATTCCCGAATGGAAATGGGAACAGATAGCCATGGATTTTGTTGTTGGCTTACCAAGGACGAAAGCCAATCATGATGTCATATGGGTGATTATAGACCGACTGACAAAGTCAGCTCATTTCATTCCTATCAATGAGAGATACACGATCGATAGACTGTTGGACATTTATCTTAAGGTAATAGTGACGGGACATGGAGTCCCAGCGTCCATTATCTTAGACCGAGACCCCAGGTTCAACTCCAGATTTTGGAGGAGCTTTCAAGAATGTGCGGGGACTAAATTAAATATGAGTACCGTATACCATTCTCAAACGGATGGGCAGAGTGAAAGGACCATCCAGACACTAGAGGATATGTTGAGAGTCTGTGCAATAGACTTTAAAGGAAGTTGGGATGATCACTTGCCGTTGATTGAGTATTCTTATAACAATAGGTTTCATGCCAGCATCGGAATGCCGCCTTATGAGGCCCTGTACGGAAGAAGGTATCGATCTCCCTTATACTGGGATGAAGTAGGAGAGAGGAAGATGCTCGGACCCGAAGTGGTCCAAAGGACCAAAGACATAGTGGATCTCATCAGAGGACGGTTGGTAGCAGCCCAAGACAGACAGAAGAAATATGCAGACCTAGCCCGAAAGGACAAGGAGTATGAAATAGGGGACTTAGTACTGCTAAAAGTATCCCCTTAAAAGGGATTAATGAGGTTCAGAAAGAAAGGGAAACTAAGCCCAAGATATATTGGACCTTTTGAGATACTAAAACAGATTGGGAAGTTGGCTTATGAGCTAGCCTTACCCCCGAACCTACAACAAGTTCATAATGTGTTCCATGTGTCAGTGCTAAGGAAGTATCATCGGGAGGCCAAACACATAGTGGAGTACGAGCAGGTGGATATGCAACCAGATCTGACTTACATGGAGAAACCAGTAAAGATTATGGATAAGAAGTAGCAGGTGCTTCGGAACAAAGTGATCAAGCTAGTCAGAGTGCTATGGCAGAATCATAATGAGGAAGAATCAACTTGGGAACTAGAGAGCGCAATGCTATAAAAGTACCCCCATTTGTTTTCTATCTGATTCCGGAACGGAATCATTTTAAGGAGGGGAGACTGTAATAACCCCAAAAATTTGAACTTTTTATAACCCTTATGAATAGTATTTTTGCTGATTATGCTGAATAAGAAAACTTTTCATGCCGCACTTTGTAGAGGTTCTTTTATTTTTATTCTGAGATCTTATTAGTACTCTATATGGTATATAAGTGTATGTAAAGATCGTCAAAATCCAAATTTGAAACACTTTGATTTTTCCCGAAAATCCACTAGATACCGAAAGAATTGAGTATAAGGTAACATGATAAAAAGGATTTAAATTCAAGGAGTATAAGAGAGGATCATAAAAGGAATATAATTTATTGAGAAAGGTTAAGGAAACCCAAGTAATAAGATCCCGGGTATGATCCCTCAAACGATAAATGGGAACTAAAGTTAAGCAAACCGTATAACAGATCAGCGGTCATTAGCCAAGTAAATAGGAGTTAATCAAAGAGGTTAATGATGATGATGTCATCACAACAACAAGAAGAGGACAAGTGTGGGAAGATGACATAGGAGGATGACATAAGCATGACCAAAGGGAAGGAAGTGTTGGTTGATTATAAACCACACAAAATTTACCATGGTTAAAAGGTAATTAAGCAAAACAAAAGGCAAAACAACCAAGCAAAATAATTCTTAACACAAAACACAAGTTGACTTCATCTTTTCCACAAGAAGCTCTCGGCCCCTTTTATTTTTCAAAGAAAAAAAGCTCAAATTCAAGTTCCAAGGCTTGTTAATTAGTGAGGTAATTATCTAAGGTTCCTTGTACGTAGATATAGATATCCTCTAAGTTTAAGCTTCAAATTCCTTCACAATCTCTTCCTATAATTCATGGAAGAAGAGAGTGAATAGCGTTTTTCAAGCACTTAAAATTTTGATCTTTTGTTTTTGTTTAGATAAAGCTTTATTAAGGATTTTCCAAGGTTGTTTCAAGCTCATTAGTTACTCCTACTAACAAGGAAGGTATAATCTCTTAACCTAGCATAACTACTGAATTTTAAGAAGCTTATTATGAGTAGTATAGTTCATGAGAGGCATGATTATTGAATATTTAGAGATTGGTTAGTTTTGTAATGTTTTTGGAGTTGTAAATTTTGATGATTAGTTAATGAACTTAAGTAAGCTCTTAGTTCATGATTGAGAAGTAGTATAAATTGGAAATATTGAGTTGTTGGGGCTGTTGTAGTAATGAATGGATGAAGTTTGGTTGTAGTGGTGATTGTGGGTTGAATTATGTGTAACACCCCCAGATCCGGGGTCGGGGATCCGGGTCGTCACGGTCTTTCTTTCCACAATATCACTTCACTTAATTAATAATAATTAACCTCATGCTGTGACCCCACACTAACACACACCACAACTCGTTATAGTCTCAGAGATGAAATTGAAATAAGTACAAGTCCTTGAATCCACAATTTTAAAAGTTATTACAACCCAAAATGATTACTTGATAAGTTTACAGTTAATTGCCATTATCTGCCACAAGTTAAAATTATACAATATTTGGTTCCCAAAAGTAGAATGCCTGATCTACCAATAGATCTACCTCTGCAGCTATAGCAGCTACAACATCAATGGGAAGACGCGGGACGCTTCCCACGCGTTTGCGCTGGGTCTGCTTGAGCCTGGCCATCTTTCCTAACTGTTGTTGTGTGATGAAGAAATGAAGCAAGAGTGAGCATTACAGCTCGCAATATAATATATAGTGTAAACAATAATGCAAGTATCTAAATGGATAACTTACTAGAAACCTTTATCAAGTGTAAGGTAATTACTTACTGGATATAAGCTTAAAGGAAGATGAATTTACCAATTACTTCACTATACTTATACCATTTTTAGAAATCTACTTGAACTACCACTGTTCAAAGTATAATAAGTTTAAAAAGTTCGTTCCATAGATGAGACCACAAGTTAAGACTTGAATAGATTAAATCTTTGAAATATTTTTAAAGGAAATGAAGTTACGAGATACTTCATTCAATGGAAACACCATTATAACTGTTTGACCCTTTCAATGCTTCGACAATCACCCATTCGTAGCCTTTCGATCGAAATGCTCCGGGTAGTGTTGCAGAATTATCCAACTGGATGATGAACTCATTACGGAAGTTTGCCGCGCCAGGAAGACCACTTACGATGATCAGTCGTAGTAGTGCAACCCCACCATTTTCTACATGTAGAGGAGAACCTGTCGGATTTACTTGTCAACCGAACACTGGACTCCTAAGGAATGTACCGTCTTAGCGGAACTTCCAGGACATTTGGGCCAATATAATAAGGATGGGCCGGCGCCACTCGACCACTTACGCCACTCCTAGTTTAGATGAAATCCATGACTCTGAAACGTAAAGCTCGTCCCGCCTTTCCCCAAGTAGAAACTTGTTGATACGGCTCCACCAAGAAGTCGTATCTAGTTGGAAAGGAAAACTCACCAATATTTCCCAGGCGATGCCTGTTAATGGATTAACTTGTTCCAAGAATTTTACTTCCCGAGTGTTGGGTAAGTAATCAAAAACTCTTTTATCAAAACAGCAACCTTGTTGCGAAAATAAACACACCACAGAGCCGGATCCCTCAGGTTTTGAGCGAGTATTTAAATCCCCTTTGAAAGGAGGATCTTAAATATAAATATGAGTTTTTGGGATCCGCGCTAACCTTTAAAAATCATTTTGAAGACTCGAAAATATTTTTAAGAATGTTTGGAGTGATCCCAATATATTAGAAAATATCTGAATATTATTATTTAAATAATATTCTCATAAAGAATAATCTTTATAAAAATAATTGAAGTAGAAGTTTTAAAACTTATACTTGCAATGAATATTAAATAACCAAAGATATACTTATACGAAAGTACTATCTTTATTTGAATAATCAAAAGTGAGTTTGATTATCGACACATTATTCCTTAATAAAATAAAGAATAATAATTAGTAATTAATCGGAGTCATAAGTCTTCGAATGAATATTCAAAATAATATTCATTAATAAAATAAACGGAGTCATAAGCCCTCGAATGAATATTCAAAATAATATTCATTAAATAAAATAAACGGAGTCATAAGTCCTCGAATGAATATTCAAAATAATATTCATTAAATAAAATAAACGGAGTCATAAGTCCTCGAATGAATATTCAAAGTAATATTCATTAAATAAAATAAACGGAGTCATAAGTCCTCGAATGAATATTCAAAATAATATTCATTAAATAAAATAAACGGAGTCATAAGTCCTCGAATGAATATTCAAAGTAATATTCATTAATAAAAATAAAGTTATCGAATAAACCTTATTCGAATAATAGTCTTGAAAACTATTCATATATATATATATAAATATATATATATATTATACTCGGGAACATCGACTCCCGATTTTAGAAAAATGTTCACCTTTGGGTCCCCTATACTAAGGGTATACGCAAATACCGCTTATCTCTAGCATAGGTATTATCAACTGAATCAACAGATATATGTATCAAGATTATGAAACATGCATGCATATATACCATATCACATGCTACAATATATCGCAAGAATTTGCTAATTAACCATCATGCATCTATCACAAGATAATGCATATACATATGTATACATCACAACAACAGTATAACGGGTAGAAAACTTGCCTGAGCGACTGAGGATTATAAATGGCTCGGGACGAGTATGGTAACCTATAAACAACATATAAGTTGGAATTAAACCAAAGTCACTTATAAATCTATACTTTAACCAATTAAGACTCTAACGCTCGCTTTGCGCTTAATAATTCTCTTAAGTCGCTCGAGTACCCTCGGCTCCACCATTTTTAATAAATTAACCATTAAGAGTTTTAAGGCGATTCTTTCACGAGTGCCTTACCAACTGCCTAATACACTTTACATAAATGTTTAATATTCCAATTAGTCCTTTTAGATCTTTAACCTATGTTTCAAAGTAAGGCGAGGGGTAATGGTTCGTTCGCGAAACGCCGTTACTTAAAACGGTCGTTTCTCCTAAACCGTACATCGGATTCAAACGAACCACATATCAAAACAAAGCTCGTAACATGAACTATATAATCATGGCAATGGTCAAAACTTAGAAGTGAGTTCACGGGTCCTAATGTTAAGAACAAAAACAGTCTAAAGTAAATCGGGCATTACGACGGCTATGTTTACTCGATTACCCAAATTTATACCACTCCAAATCAACCCACAATCAACATCCCAACCAAAATCCATCCATACTTCACCATAACAGCCCCAACAACTTAATATTATCAATTTATACTATTCTCAAACATGAATTTAAACTATACTTAAGTTCCTTAATCAATAATCCAAGAATTACAACTCCAAAAATATCACAAACCCAACTAACCTCTACATGCACAACAATCAAGCCTCTCATGAACTATAACAACAAAACTAAACCTAATACTCAAAGTAAATTTAGGGTTTGGAGGGGTTATACCTTCCTTGGTGAGTGGATAATCAAGTAATTACCTTGGAATCACCCTTAAAAGTCCTTATCCAAGCTGAATCTAAACAAAAACTCAAGAACAAAAATTTTAGTACTTGAAAAACACTATTCACCCTCTCCTTCCATGATTTTTAGGAAGAGATTGTGAATGAATTAGAAGCTCAAACTGATAGGATAGATATATCTATGCATAAGGAGTCTTAGATAATTACCTTGCTAATTAACAAAGCTTGGATCTAGGATTTTGACTTTTTCTTTCTTTGAAGAAGAAGAAAGCCGAGAGGTTTTGATGAAGAAAGTGAAATAACTTTGTGTTTTTGGTGAAATGAATTGTTGGTTGGCATGGTTGATTTGTTTTGTTTTGATTTATTACCTTTTACCATGGTAACTTTTGTGTGGTTCTTAATCAACCAACAACACGCCTTTCTTTGTCATGCTTATATCACCTTGTTATGTCACCCTCCCCCACTTGTCCTCCTCTTATTGGTTTGATGACATCATCATCCCTAACCTCCTTAATTAACTCTTAAGTACTTGCCTAATGACCGCTTATCTATTATACGGTTCGCTTAACTTTCGTTCTCGTTTATCATTTGAGGGATCATACCCGTGATCTTATTACTTGGGTTCCCTTAACCTTTCTCAATGCATTATATTCCTTTTTATGATCCTCTCTTAAAATCCTTGAATTTAAATCCTTTTTATCCTGTTACCTTATACTCAATTCTTTCGGTATCTTGTGGATTTTCGGGAAAAATCAAAGTGTTCAGATTTGGATTCTGACGATCTTTACATACACTTATTTGTCATATAGAATACTAATACGATCTCAGAATAACAATAAAAGAACCCCTACATAGTGTGGCATGAAAAGTTTTCTTATTCAGCAATATCAGCAAAAACAATATTCATAAGGGTTACAAAAAAAGTTCAACATTTTGGGGTTATTACAGTCTCCCCTCCTTAAAAGGATTCCGTCCCGGAATCAAATAGAAAATAAATAGGGGTACTTTTCTAGCATTGCGCTCTCTAGTTCCCAAGTTGATTCTTCCACATTATGATTCTGCCATAGCACTCTGACTAGCTTGATCACTTTATTCCGAAGCACCTGCTCCTTCTTATCCATAATCTTTACTGGTTTCTCCACGTAAGTCAGATCTGGTTGCATATCCACATGCTCGTACTCCACTATGTGTCTGGCATCCCGATGATACTTCCTTAGCATTGACACATGGAACACATTATGAACTTGTTGTAGGTTCGGGGGTAAGGTTAGCTCGTAAGCCAACTTCCCAATCCGTCTTAGTATCTCAAAAGGTCCAATGTATCTTGGGCTTAGTTTTCCTTTCTTTCCGAACCTCATTAACCCCTTCCAAGGGGATACTTTTAGTAGTACTAAGTCCCCTACTCCATACTCCTTGTCCTTTCGGGCTAGGTCTGCATATTACTTCTGTCTGTCTTGGGCTGCTACCAGCCGTCCTCTGATGAGATCCACTATGTCTTTGGTCCTTTGGACCACTTCGGGTCCGAGCATCTTCCGCTCTCCTACTTCATCCCAGTATAAGGGAGATCAACACCTTCTTCCGTACAGGGCCTCATAAGGCGGCATTCCGATGCTAGCATGAAAGCTATTGTTATAAGAAAATTCGATCAATGGCAAGTGATCATCCCAACTTCCTTTAAAGTCTATTGCACAGACTCTCAACATATCCTCTAGTGTCTGGATGGTCCTTTCACTCTGCCCATCCGTCTGGGGATGGTAAGCGGTACTCATATTTAACTTGGTCCCCGCACATTCTTGAAAGCTCCTCCAAAATATGGAGTTGAACCTGGGGTCTCGGTCTGAGACAATGGACGCTGGGACTCCATGTCGTGCCACTATTTCCTTAACGTAAATGTCCACCAGTCTATCAACTGTGTGTCTCTCATTGATAGGAATGAAATGAGCTGACTTTGTCAGTCGGTCTATAATCACCCATATGGCATCATGGTTGGCTTTCGTCCTTAGTAAACCGACAACAAAATCCATGGCTATATGTTCCCATTTCCATTCGGGAATCTCCAGGGGTCGTAAAAGTCCATTGGGTCTCTGGTGCTCTGCCTTTACTCTTTGGCAAGTCAAATATTTGCTTACCCATTCTGCTACGTCCCTCTTCATGTTGGGCCACCAGTAATATTTCTTCAAATCCCTATACATCTTGGTGCTTCCCGGGTGAATGGAATACCTTGAACTATGGCTTTAATCCAAAATCTCATCTTTAAGCTCTTGAACGTTCGGAACCCAAATCCGGTAGGAGTACCTCATTATCCCTTTATCATCTTTCTCAGTATGGATCTCTTCTCCAGTCATTGACTCTCTGCCTTCATTCATTATTTTCTCTTGGCACAATCTGATCTTTTCCAATAACTCTGGCTACATCGAGATCTCAAACAGCTTTTCAGTTCCGGTTACCTTTACTTCCATTTCCATTTTCTTGAAATCCTTTATTAATTCTTCCGAAGTCATTATCATTCTGAGTCTTTCCTTCCTACTAAGTGCATCAGCCACCACATTGGCTTTCCCCGGATGATAGAGAATCTCACAATCATAGTCCTTGATTAGCTCTAACCATCTCCTCTGGTGCATGTTGAGCTCTTTCTGCGTAAATATGTACTTGAGGCTCTTATGGTCTGTGAAAATCTCGCACTTCTCTCCATACAAGTAGTGCCTCCAAATTTTTAGGGCAAAAACTATTGCTGCGAGTTCAAGGTCATGAGTAGGATATCTAATCTCGTATTCCTTCAGTTGTCTCGACGCATATGCAATCACTTTACCATGCTGCATAAGCACACACCCTAATCCTTTGTACGGCGCGTCACTATATATCACAAAATCTCCTTTTCCATCTGGCAATGCCAACACCGGGGCGGTTACCAACCTTTTCTTTAATTCCTGAAAATTGTTCTCGCATTTCTCCGTCCATTTAAACTTCTCTGTCTTACGAGTAAGTCGTGTCAAAGGGTCTGCGATCTTCGCAAAGTCCTGTACAAATATACGATAGTAGTCGGCCAATCCTATGAAACTCCTTACCTCTGTGGGTGTGGTTGGCCTTTCCCAATTTAAGACCGCCTCTATCTTGGAGGGGTCGACCAATACTCCTTCTTTATTGATCACATGTCCTAAAAACTGTACTTCATTCCGCCAGAATTCACACTTCGAGAATTTGGCATATAATTGTTCCTCAAATGCTCTGCATGTTCTGCCTCAGTCCTTGAGTAGATTAAAATATCATCGATAAAAACTATCACACACTTGTCCAAGTACTTCTTAAATACTCTGTTCATTAAATCCATAAAAGCCGCTGGGGCGTTGGTTAATCCAAAGGACATTACCAAGAACTCATAGTGCCCATACCTGGTACGGAACGCGGTCTTGGGAATATCTTCGGGTTTAATCTTTAGTTGGTGATATCCAGTTCTCAGGTCAATCTTGGAAAAATAAACAGCATCCTTTAGCTGGTCGAACAGATCGTCTATTCTAGGTAACGGGTACCTGTTCTTTATGGTTAGCTTGTTCAACTCTCGATAGTCGATGCACAGCCTCATGCTCCCATCCTTCTTCTTAACAAATAACACTGGTGCTCCCCACGGAGACACACTGGGTCTTATCATACCCTTATCCAAAAGTTCCTGCAATTGGGTAGCTAATTCCTTCATTTCTAATGGGGCTAACTGGTAAGGTGCTTTTGAAATTGGCGCCGTCCCTTGGGCAAACTCAATAGCAAATTCAATCACTCTATCGGGTGGTAATCCCGGAAGGTCTTGTGGGAATACATCTTCAAATTCGTTGACTACTGGAATATCTTATAAGTTGGGCACCTCTTTCTGCCTCATTTCCTTTTCGTAGCATCCTTTTGGCCTGGGCCATAGTCAAAAATTTATGCGTCTTCCTCTTTCCTCTAAATATGACTTCTTTCTTTCCTGGGATATTCAACTTAACTTTCTTCCCCTTACAGTCTATCTGAGCATCATTGCTAGATAGCCAGTCCATTCCCAAAATTACATCAAACTCCCCTAATTTAAAAGGAATCAGATTAACACTAAAAGCATGTTCCCCTATGCCTAACTCACAGGCGGGGTGAATCTAGTTAACAGAAATAATTTCATGATTGGCTATTTCTACTTGTAAGGGTTCTATCAAGGGTTCAGCCTTAAGTCTTAATTTACGCACAAGGCCCTTTGATATAAAAGATTTAGTTGCTCCCGAATCAAATAAAATGTTTGTACTGACTGAATTTAGAGAAAGGGTACCTGCTATCACATCTGAGTCTTTCATAGCATCCTGGATTGTCATGTTGAAAGTCCTCGCAGTAGGTGGCTTATTGGAGGCAGCTCTGCTTGCTCCTGAAGTTGCTGGTTTGTTCATTGGGCATTCCCTCTTCCAATGTCCCGGGCGTCCACACTGATGACAAGTGGTGGTTGGAATGACGGCAGGGGCTGACGAAGGGCATTTGTGGGAATAGTGGCCCACTTGTCCACACTTAAAGCAGGTTACTGGCTTTCCCTTACATTCCCCAGAATGCATCCTTCCACAAGTGGTACAGGCTGGCAATTGGGGTCGAGACTGGTTGGAATAGGACATTCTTGACTTTTGGCCGCTCTGGCTCACATTCACACTCATTGGCCGCTTAAACCCAGTGTTCTTTCCCGGTAGTGACACTGCTCCTCGATTAAATCTAGTTGGGAAGCTCCTTCCTGCGGAACCTCCACCCATGCTCATACTTTTCCTCTTTATTCCCTTCTTCTCTCTTTCCTTCTGTATCTGTTCACTTCCGGCTTTTACAATTGTTGCCTTTTGCACCAGAGTGGCATAATCAATAAGCTCAAGGATTGCCACCCTATTTCGAATCCACGGTTTCAGTCCCTGCTGAAACCTCCTAGCTTTCTTTTCCTCGGTGCTCACAAACTCCAGCACAAACCTTGATAACTCAGTAAATTTCGCTTCGTACTCTGCTACAGATAAGTTATTCTGCTTTAGCTCCAAGAACTTGAGCTCCATCTGGTTTTCCATAAACCTCAGCAAATATTTTCCCAGAAACAACTGACTGAATCTCTCCCAGGTTATAATAGCATCTGTCTCCATGTTTTTCTTGGCCTCCCACCAGTAGTTAGCCTCTCCTTTCAGAAGGTAGGTAGCAAATACAGTCTTTTGTGCCTCATCGATACTCAGAATCTCAAAGGATTTCTCCATTTCCTTTAACCATGCCCTTGCCTCAACTGGGTCGGCTGATCCGTGGAACTCAGGGGGCTTAAGGGACTTAAAAGCCCTGAAAGAGTTTGCCACAGTATTGTTATTTCCTTGAGGGGGTGGGTTGGGTTGACGTTCCAAGTTCTACCTTAGTAGTTGCATGAACTGGCCCATGGGATCCATGC
Organism: Apium graveolens; assembly: GCF_009905375.1. Classification (NCBI taxonomy): domain Eukaryota; kingdom Viridiplantae; phylum Streptophyta; class Magnoliopsida; order Apiales; family Apiaceae; genus Apium; species Apium graveolens. The sequence goes on along the minus strand of NC_133655.1, from coordinate 46,461,293 downwards.
CTGGGTTTGGTACTGGTTGCTTAACCTCAATTTCTCCTTCCTCAGCCTCTATCTCAAATCCCTCAACATCATATATTTCATCCTCCTCTTCATACAGGGAGTCATCCTGTTCAACATAATCCTCGTCTCCCTCTTCACTTTGTTCCTGGTTCCTATCGTCCTGGTTATGGCTTCCCTGGTCCTCAGATCCAGGGTTCGCCCTAGTTCCAATCTTTCTTGGCGGCATGATACTGATAATAAAAAAAAATTATTGGGAAATTCAACGTTAGGTCACAATCATACACAACATTGTGCCTTGCACAGTTCTATAATGGGGAGAATGTATCTCGCAATTCTATTATTTTATGACAGTTCTAAAAAATGCATTAATAATAATGATAAAAATAGTGATCTCGTCACTAAGGAACTGAACTGAATGGAAACAAATATATACATAATGCGAGAAATACATAGTTTGATCTGGTCAAAAGTACAACAGTGCTACAGCCATCTGCCCCAAAAGTGATACACAATAGTCTATATGTCTAGTCATAAAAAGGGATGGTATATACAAGTCAACTATCCCGGAAAATTGGCTCTTACTAAGGCCTCGACTAACTAGACAACTAGACTATCCCATCGTCAGTCCTGAATCACACACCGGAGCGGGTCAGCTCCCATACCCTTTCCATCACACGACGGAAGATATAGTCGGCCTGCCTCCTGGAGATCCTACCATGCTTGTCCCCCTGGAGTGATCGGAGTCTCGCTCGGGACGTGAGCTCTATCCCCGTCAGCTCCCTCCTCAAGGATCGGGGTATAGTAGCCCTGGTCTCATAAGCTCGGGTACGCCTACCCGCCCTCTCTGCATCCAACTCCCTCCTGACCTCATCCAGCCGGGCCTCAGCAACAGCCACTCGGGTCCTCAGTACATCCTGAACATAGCCGTGGGCTAACAAAGACAACCTATGGGCAGGGTCGAGAGGTGGTGAATCCGGAGCCGCTGGGGGTGCCTCCTCGGTCTGCCTAGGCTCGGGAGTATGGGTCTCTGAGCTGTCGTCATAGGGGCACCACGATAGTGGTGGAGGGGTAGGAGCCCTGACCACCGGGAGCGAGGGTAAAGGGGTACCAGTATACTCCACTATAGCTCCGATATGCTCCTCAGCTACTGGGACCTCATCCGGGACCTCCTCATCTGAAATAGCAACAACCTCTGTCTCTGACTCCTCTGAGGGGTCCTTCTCATCCTCCTCCATCTCAGGCTCCTCCTGATCATCGGCATCTAGCAGTGCCTCATCATGCTCACGCTCGAACATCTCAGGGTCCTCTATCTCATGTGCCTACACATTAAACGAGCTAAGTTACTATCATGATACTTATAAGGGTTCCCGTAAGGGTTTTAACTGTCAGCGCTACTTTAAGTAGTCCGACCATGAACTTGGCAAGAGTTCTTATTATCTTTTTGAGTTTATTATTATATCGTCGCATCATCTCTGAGGTTTATAACGCTTAGCTCTGATACCATTTCTGTAACACACCCAGATCCGGGGTCGGGGATCCGGGTCGTCATGGTCTTTCTTTTCACAATATCACTTCACTTAATTAATAATAATTAACCTCATGCTGTGACCCCACACTAACACACACCACAACCCGTTATAGTCTCAGAGATGAAATTGAAATAAGTACAAGTCCTTGAATCCACAATTTTAAAAATTATTACAACCCAAAATGATTACTTGATAAGTTTACAGTTAATTGCCATTATCTGCCACAAGTTATAATTATACAATATTTGGTTCCCAAAAGTAGAATGCCTGATCTACCAATAGATCTACCTCTGCAGCAATAGCAGCTACAACATCAACGGGAAGACGCGGGACGCTTCCCATGCGCTTGCGCTGGGTCTGCTTGAGTCTGGCCATCTTTCCTAACTGTTGTCGTGTGATGAAGAAATGAAGCAAGAGTGAGCATTACAGCTCGCAAGATAATATATAGTGTAAACAATAATGCAAGTATCTAAATGGATAACTTACTAGAATCCTTTATCAAGTGTAAGGTAATTACTTATTGGATATAAGCTTAAAGGAAGATGAATTTACCAATTACTTCACTATACTTATACCATTTTTAGAAATCTACTTGAACTACCACTGTTCAAAGTATAATAAGTTTAAAAAGTTCGTCCCATAGATGAGACCACAAGTTAAGACTTGAATAGATTCAATCTTTGAAATATTTTTAAAGGAAATGAAGTTATGAGATACTTCATTCAATGGAAACACCATTATAATTGTTTGACCCTTTCAATGCTTCGGCAATCACCCATTCGTAGCCTTTCGATCGAAATGCTCCGGATAGTGTTGCAGAATTATCCAACTGGATGATGAACTCATTACGGGAGTTTGCCGCGCCAGGAAGACCACTTACGATGATCAGTCGTAGTAGTGCAACCCCACCATTTTCTACATGTAGAGGAGAACCTGTCGGATTTACTTGTCAACCGAACACTGGAGTCCTATGGAATGTACAGTCTTAGTAGAACTTCCAAGCCATTTGGGCCAATATAATAAGGCTGGGCCGGCGCCACTCGACCACTTACGCCACTCCTAGTTCAGATGAAATCCATGACTCTGAAACGTAAAGCTCGTCCCCCCTTTCCCCAAGTAGAAACTTGTTGATACGGCTCCACCAAGAATTTGTATCTAGTTGGAAAGGAAAACTCACCAATATTTCCCAGGCGATGCCTGTTAATGGATTAACTTGTTCCAAGAATTTTACTTCCCGAGTGTTGGGTAAGTAATCAAAAACTCTCTTATCAAAACAGCACCTTGTTGCGAATATATACACACCACATAGCCGGATCCCTCAGGTTTTGAGCGAGTATTTAAATCCCCTTTGAAAGGAGGATCTTAAATATAAATATGAGTTTTTGGGATCCGCCCTAACCTTTAAAAATCATTTTGAAGAATCGAAAACATTTTTAAGAATGTTTGGAGTGATGCTGATTTAATAAAATAAATCAATCCCAATATATTAGAAAATATCTGAATATTATTTATTTAAATAATATTCTCATAAAGAATAATCTTTATAAAAATAATTGAAGTAGAAGTTTTAAAACTTATACTTGCAATGAATATTAAATAACCAAAGATATACTTATACGAAAGTACTATCTTTATTTGAATAATCAAAAGTGAGTTTGATTATCGACACATTATTCCTTAATAAAATAAAGAATAATAATTAGTAATTAATCGGAGTCATAAGTCCTCGAATGAATATTCAAAATAATATTCATTAAGAAAATAAACGGAGTCATAAGCCCTCGAATGAATATTCAAAATAATATTCATTAAAGAAAATAAACGGAGTCATAAGTCCTCGAATGAATATTCAAAATAATATTCATTAAATAAAATAAACGGAGTCATAAGTCCTCGAATGAATATTCAAAGTGATATTCATTAAATAAAATAAACGGAGTCATAAGTCCTCTAATGAATATTCAAAATAACATTCATTAAATAAAATACACGGAGTCATAAGTCCTCGAATGACTATTCAAAGTAATATTCATTAATAAAAATAAAGTTATCGAATAAACCTTATTCGAATAATAGTCTTGAAAACTATTCATATATATATATATAAATATATATATATATATATATATTATACTCGGGAACATCGACTCCCGGTTTTAGAAAAATGTTCACCTTTGGGTCCCCTATACTAAGGGTATACGCAAATACCGCTGATCTCTAGCATAGATATTATCAACTGAATCAACAGATATATGTATCAAGATTACGAAACAGGCATGCATATATACCATATCACATGCTACAATATATCGCAAGAATTTGCTAATTAACCTGAAAGGAATATGTCCTAAGTCCAATCGTGTATTAGGATTTAGGAATAACTTTGATGTAATCTGTTTTGATTTCATTGATATTAATAAAAGACTTGTTTTGTTTTTATTACGGGCTCTATCTATTTAAGTGTTTAAATAAGATATACCATAGTTTAGAGTAAAGCTTTATATGGATTATGATGAGATCATAATAGTGAGACAAAAAAAGATGATAACTCTAAACTTAAATAGTTCCTGGTCATAGGATTACTAATTGGTAATTAATAATCCACAAAGATCGGTACATACTATGCTTGCTTCATTATGAAGGATGTCTGTTCTCATAGACATTTGTGTGGTGACACTATAGCTAGTATGTAGGTGCTTATTATAGAATAAGTTCACTGAACATGACTCGCACAGCTGAACAACTGATGGAGTTCACTCACGTGTCAGCGGTTGTTTGCAGTGTGATAGTTGTACAAGTATCCTTAGACTTGAGGTCATCATAGTCATCTTGTGTACACTGAACTATGCTTTGGTTTAGTTCTTAGTCTCCAGGGACAATTATTAGGGCTCTTCTGGGTATAGGAATTTGTACACGAAGATAGTGTATGATCAATAAAGGATCTACCCCTTCCAGTGAAGGAAGCGAATGTTCAAGGATGATCCACTTATGTTAGTTCAGGAATCTCTGGCCAGAGTGAATGAAATTAGAAAGGAGTTTCTAATTTGCATAGAACTACGCATAGTAAATGGTATGCAAGTGATTGAATTAGATAGGCTTGACACGAGATCCATGCCTTGTATTTAATCGGGACATTGTAGGGTAGAAGGAGTTTATTATACGGTAACTATTCACTGAATAGGTTCTTGGTATTCTAAGCAGTGAATTCATATTATCCGGATAGTCGCGATATGCTGAGAAGTATCCCTCACGATGTAGAATAAATGTGATTAATTAATTAATCATATTAAATAAATTAGAGAATTTATATAAATAATGATAAAATAGTTTTATTATTATTTATTTCTACTACCGGCTTAATATTAAACCTACAGGGTCACACCATAAAAAGAGAATGATTTAATGGTGGAGGAATTAATTAATAATGGCTAATAATTATTTATTTATGAAATAAATAATTAATTGGCAAATTTAATAATTGATTAAATGAGATTTAATTGATTATAAATTAATTAAGAAAAGTTCTTAATATTATTAATTAAAGGATTTAATTTTTGGAAATTAAATCAAGAGAGAGAATTATTTCTAAAGTGTTTAGAAAAAGGATTAATGATTAAAAGGTGTTTTAATTATTAATGAGAATAATAAATGGGATAATAATAATAATATTTATGGGAAAATTTCAGCTGAAAATTTTGCCTATAAATACACTATTATAGACCCTATTTTTATCGAAACATTATTCTTTAATAAAATTAAGAATATTATTTAATATTTAATAATCGAAAATAAGTTTCATTTCATTTTGATGATATTTCAAAGATTAATTATATACAAGTTTTGTCGTGTAGCTTCATCTATGGGATGAACTAATTATAACTGGAATGTGTTGGATTTTAAACGCGGCGGGGTCATGACAAAACACTTTTACACATATAAAATCCAAATAAAAGCATACAGATCATGAATAAAAATTCGAGGGATCGAATCTAACCTTTAAAAATAATTCGGAGACAACGATCAGAGATCCTTAGCAGTTGCTCCTCAAGTGTGAAGCACTCCACCGGTATCCACCAAGAAATTTTCAGCTGAAATTTTCCCATAAATATTATTATTATTATTATCCCATTTATTATTCTCATTAATAATTAAAACACCTTTTAATTATTAATCCTTTTTCTAACACTTTTAGAAATAATTCTCTCTCCTGATTTAATTTGCAAAATTAAATCCTTAATTAATAATATTAAGAACTTTTCTTAATTAATTTATAATCAATTAAATCTCATTTAATAAATTATTAAATTTGCCAATTAATTATTTATTTCACAAATAAATAATTATTAGCCATTATTAATTAATTCCTCCACCTTTAAATCATTCTCTTTTTATGGTGTGACCCTGTAGGTTCAATATTAAGCCGGTAGTAGAAATAAATAATAATAAAACTATTTTATCATTATTTATATAAATTCTCTAATTTATTAAATATGATTAATTAATTAATCATATTTATTCTACATCGTGAGGGATACTTCTCAGCATATCGCGACTATCCGGATAATATGAATTCACTGCTTAGAATACCAAGAACCTATTCAGTGAATAGTTACCGTACAATAAACTACTTCTACCCTACAATGTTCCGATTAAATACAAGGCATGGATCTCGTGTCAAGCCTATCTAATTTAATCACTTGCTTACCATTTACTATGCGTAGTTCTATACAAATTAGAAATTCCTTTCTAATTTCATTCACTCTGGCCAGAGATTCCTGAACTAGCATAAGTGGATCAGCCTTGAACATTCACTTCCTTCACTGGAAGGGGTAGATCCTTTATTGATCATACACTATGTAATATCCGGGATATATCGTATAATTATTTTTGCTATTATATAATTATTATGTGTGTTCAGTATCTATTCTGTGAGCTAATTGTTAAGTGTTATCTATACTTGAATATTCAAAAATAATATTAATTGAGTATTTTAATTTTTATATGTCCAAAATAAAATATAGATAATTGTCATATCTTCCTAATTATTTTTATGTTGGTTTATGGATTTATAAGGATCATATGAAATTTCTAAAATCTTTTTCCGGGTAATTAAAATCTATTTTATAAAAACGGGAACCAACCGACGTCAACCGTTGTTACGTTTTTGGAACCCGAAACTCTTTTGAGAACTCCTTCCTAACCTAATTGTAATATTCCGAGCATATTCCATGTTTCGACTTTTTCGATCCGGCATACGGTTTGTCCTGCGCGGGTCCCGGCGCAACATTTTCGATACAATATTCGTTTTGGTAAATCAATAAAACCCGTATTTTCGATAAACGGGAGCTTTTTATTAAACTATCCCAATTATCACTTCGTAATACGTGTAACCAGGCACTGAGACCAAGACCGCAGTACAAATTGTACTGATTTGGATAATTATCCCGAAAACCGATACCGTTTGGATCAGGTTTTACAAATAAACGTACCGTTTTATATCCAGAATGATCCAACGGGATACAAATTTTCCGTAATTATAAATAGCCTTTTACCGTATTTTATTTCGTATCAAAATCATTTGCAGATAGTTAATTATATAATTTTCAGAGAAAAACCCTAATTACATAAATTGTTCTAAGAATCAAACAGCAAAACGAAGGCGTTACCGATCTCTGTTTTCAAAGCTTGAGTAACCAAAATGAAGGATTTGAAGTGTTCTATCAGATTCTGAGCTTTGTTTCAGTGCAGAAATCAAGGTTATTTTTCTAAAAAATTATTTATTTTTGAATTTATTTTATTAAAAATATGAATTTTTGTTCGGATGATTGTTTGTATGATTTGATGATTGCATGTTGTAGAGCTTGTTTTCCTGATGATTTTCATATGTCATACGTCTGATTTGGAGTTCAATAACATGTTCAAATTTGAGTTTGATTTTCGAATTTCAAAATTAGGGTTTATAACCCGTATGAATGTTCTTAATTGAAATTTGGGGGTTTCTTATTCTGTGATAGATTGATGTTGTGTTATAGTGGGTTGTGTTCTCTGTGAAATTTGCAATCTAGTCGTATAAGTTTCATGAACCAACGAGGTCTGTAGAGAAGGGAGTTGTGTTTTGAAGTTTTTCGATGTTCGCCGGAAACTGGAAAACTTCACGACCAAATTCGGGCCAACTCAGGGACTGTTAGATCGATTTGATTGCATGGTTATGTTCTTGGTAATCCGTAGATGTGATCTGGAGCTTGTGGCAAGGTGAGGAGGTCGGAATCGTGTTCTCCGGCCACCCCTGTGTTTTCCGGCGACTGGAGTGCAAAATTGCAGTTTAGTCCCTGTAGTTTTGTAGATGATGAAGTTTAGTCCCTGAAGTTTCCAGACTTTGCGAAAATTGGATTCCTGTTTTAAAAATGTTTAAAAATCATATTTCCTATTTATTTTTATTATAAAAATCCGTTTTTAATTTCTGAAAATTCTAAAAATTATTATTTTAATTCCGAAAATTATTTTTAATTCACAAATAAATCTGAATTAATTAGTTAATTAATTTCAGTTAATTTTTAATTGATTAATTAGTCAATTAATCTGAAAATTAATTGATTAATTGATTTAATTAATTATTAATTGATTTTTAATTAATTATTTAATTAGATTTAATTATTTAAAAATGATTTAGAAATTTCGAAAAATAGTTTCGAGCTTTAAAATATTATTCTAAATTATTTTCAAGGCTCGATAATTATTCTAAAATTGTTTCGGAGCCAGAATTGGCCAACCGAACCCTGTTTATTATTCCGAAATTGATCCAACGACCCGTTTTAATTCCGAAAAATGTTTTAAAAATCATTTTAAATACCAGAAATCCTATTTATGACCCGAAATATCTTTATAAATGATATGTCATTGATTACGTGATGTATTATGTGTGACTTGTTGATTGACTGTCGGTTTATATATTCGATGATTACTGTTTATGGCATAACTTTTAATCCGTTAATCGGATTTGGGTGAAGCGAAGGGTAGATAGAAGTATGTATTGAATAGAATCGTATGAGTGGAATATTGATAGATACTTATGATGCCTAGCAGAGTAAGTAAGGCGTAAGAAAGAGAAGCAGGTGATCAGAAAATAGAATTGACATGTAGAAAATACAGCAAGTGAGCAGAGATTAGAAGCGAGGCATAGGAGAAACAGATGAATGGTGGTTGAATAGAGTCGTAGACAAGTACAAGTGAGGTTGGAATCAATTATGATAAGGCAAGTACTTCTAAACCTTTCTCGAGATTTATTGCAAATATTTCTAAATTCTCTTGTGACCTATTATTAATATTCAGAATAACTCTCTTTTATATTGGAAATACTTTGAATCCTCCAGCCTTGAACCTGAGCCACATCATTTGATCTTTGAGCCGTAAGCCTTATTCTTTGTGAACCATTTATTGTGGATTTACCAAATATTAAACCACACAAATACAATACTACTCCACCAATATATATCCATCATATACCAAACACTGGAATAAAATTGTTTATATATACAAAAACTTTTATACTTAACCATACCTTGTGATATCAAAGCACTAAAACTTTGGAAAAACACTATTCATCTAATACCCTATTATCCTACCGGCTGGAGGCCACCTCTTTTATGTATTTTGACATACCCTTTTTTTGCTAACTATGAACTTTTACCATGCTCTTTTACAAATGTTTTATGGTTATTGATTATGATCTGGTTTTATTGAACTCTATTGTTTATCATATTGAAATGCTTTAGAATTGGATAGTTTTCTTTGTATGGACCAGATTCGTGGTCAGACCATATCGATGGTCAAGTTAGGCCAATGTGTGCCTTGGATCTAGTAGTTAGAGCAGTGCTGTGTGCTTTGCTCGGGGTTAGTGCGTGACTGATCAGCAGCCTAACCTTGGTTTTAAAAACTTAAAATGAATATCCAATTCTATTGGTTGTTTAACAAGAAACTTGATTCCTTTGAATCATCTCATTTATTATTGTCTAACCTCAGTTTTTGATAATATGACTTGCTGAGCTAGTTAGCTCACTCTTGCGAATCTTTTTATATATTCTACAGTTAAGAAGGATACGGTTGATAGCAAGGTTTCCCAGTTCAATGTTCGAGCTAGGATTCCAGATTATGATTGATCGAGCTAGCAGGAGCTTCTGGAAGTAGTGAGATAGCAAGGTTGTAAGAATGATTTTATTATCAATTGTAAGTTAAATTAGTTGGGTATTGGTACGATGTAATAATTAAGGTTGTGGCTTGTTTTCATACTTTAACCTGTTGTGATCCGTGGTTTTGTGAAGCAGGGTCATTATAAATAATATTTCTTATACAGGTTGATATATTGTGTTTGTGTTGTGGACCCCAAACTTCTGACCCGGGTTTGGAGGGCGCCACAGGTTTGTATCAGAGCCACATGTTATAAGTCACTGAAACAAGCCTAGATTGTCGGGATCGGGTAGAGGGTTAGGATTAGGAATAGGAAATAGAAAGATAAGCCATCGTGAGGTTGAGTGCGACTGTATAGTAGGTCTCCGGCACGGTTCGTGTTGCGATTCGGGATTCTTAACTCGCGACGTGATATCCAGGCAACGGCAATGGCAAATCCTTATTTCCCTGCATCAACTGATCATTTGGAGCCTTCCGTTTAAGGATCGTCATCTTCTCCCAGATTCGATTTGCGCCTTGTTCTCCATCAGTATTAATGGTATTACTTTCTGTTATGACAGTTGCGCCTCTCCAAGTTATTCAACGCTATTCTATCATCTCTCGATATGAGACTACCTATTCAAGAACCTTCATTTGCTTATTCTTGTTCTTTTGAACATTCAACTATGAATGTATCTTTTCTGTCTATTATACACCATATTCTACATCCTTAGTTTAAAAACCTTTCTACCGAAACAACAGCGTTTGTGAGAAGGGACGCGATAGCGGCAGTAAACGGTGAGTATTGAGATATAAATTAAGGTGAGAATGAGTTTAGAAAGAAGATTCAAGTGTTCTGGAGGATGGCTGTATCCGGTTAAAAGAAGCTATTAGTAATTAGGCCACTCATGACTAGCTTGTGGAATGGAGTAGATAAGTGTTGAAGAAAGAGGGTTAGAGGAGATTAGGGATTTGAAGATTTCTTGAAATTAATGATGTTGTAATGATGTGATATTAGCTGACTTGTTGACTATGGGATAGTCTGTTCCACTTAATGATTGCAAAGTGGTTAACGGGGGTACTACCAGTATGGGAGCCTTAATGTGAAGCTACAAATAAGATAACGTGCAACGACAACGGAAGTTTTAATTGATTACGGAAAGTAATAGACCCCAATGAAGGAGAGGAGATAAATGGAAGTGAATGGACCTTTGAGTGATCGTTCTTTAACTTGGTATTTGGTCATAAGAAGGACAACAACCAACTCATATAGTGAGGACAACCAGAGGTGTGATTTTTAAAATTTTCAAAATTTTTAACAAGTTTTCGAAAAAGATTTTTCCTCACAATATTTCTCAAAGCCTTTTCGAATAAAATAAGTTTTAAACATCGGTTGTCAAGTTACTACTTGAGTTTCTTGTTTGTCAAAAGGCTCGGATTAGCTGGAAGGATATTATTTTAGATTTAGTATTGTTAATTCAGAGGACGAAGTAATCTGCGATTATGAGGAAGTTGGTTATTGCTAACAAGAAGGTACAAATATTGTTTGATAAGATTAACAACAAAACCAGCGTATGGAATAACTATTCATCCAATTACTGGGATTATCAGAGTTCGAAGAATTCATTGATTAAACGGAAGCCTGAGCATGACCGAAGAAGATTGGGAAAATTTCCAGACTCTTCTAAAGGAAGAATATTATTAATAAAATGATCGTTATGTTGAATGATTTACGGTTATTCCAAATTAGAAAGAGGAAACTCAAGGTTATCTGATAAAAACGCCATTATGATCAAATTGTTAAACTATTATACGTGTAGGTACGACGTTACAGATGCGAGACTTAACAAGTAAGAATCTACCATAATGCTTAGTTACGAAGGAATTTTAGCATACTTCTAAAGTTATTATATGATTCCATTGGGATATGATCAATCAAACTCGAAAGATGAATACAAGTGAAATGTGGATGGTGATCAATGGTATCATTCTTGTCCTCAACATTTCAGCGTATATTCCTTTTTAATTCCTAAAAATGTATGAACTCCTTTTCTTAATAAATTCTTTCTGATAACATCAAAACGGAGAATTTTGCATTCCTTTCAAATTTAATTGTTCCCCTCGGGTTTTGCTTTCTAATTGGGACAAATAGTGTTATGATGAAACACTTTGTCAGAATGACAAAGAGTCGGGTGGGACACCACCTAATCATGTGCTGTATGCCACACGGTATGAAAGACTGGCCATCTTCAGTACTAATGTGGTTGTCTCATTCATATTCAAATCATTACTTCTTCTTTCTCTTCAACTCTAAGTTTATTAAAATTGTGAATCCTTCTATTTATTTCATTGTACCGTTGTTCCTTGTGAGAGTTTTTCAAACAAAAGTTAACGTATTATACACTCAGCGGGCAAAGTCTCATCTACCTCGCATGCATGGGAAGGAAACAAGGGCATATGGTGAAAATTACAAATCACTGTCCCTAGCCCGGGATGCATTAACAGTTAAGGGAATCTACTTCAATATGGGATACGTCTCCGAGAACGAGAATTTGCGATATGTTATTTAGAATATGGATGTGATGACGTGGAAGATTATTGCGGATACCTTATGCGTTAAAGTATTAAAAGATATGGGAGCAACTTGATCATATATTTCTCAAGGTTTTATTGATAAGATGAATTATCCTGTCGAATCAATAAGTTTAGGACTAAAGGACTAGCAAATTAAGAATGTGCAGTCATTAAATATGTAAGTACCAATGACGGAATCGATATTTCTGGCATTAAGATGTAAAGAATTGATATTATTTGAGATAAGAAGATTTGATATTATGATAAGGAGTGGATTAACTATTCAAGTGTGATGCCCAGGTAAACCGTCGTGGCGGAAGATAGTTCTGGAGACGCCAAAGGAGAACATGAAGAAGTTTAAAGGATAAAGGAAAGTAAAGAATTTGTTAAAAATAATTTAAGATTACAGTGACCAAAATATAAGTGCTATGGCGATTATAAATAAGAGTTAGGAGCAGACCGAACTTGAAGATTTTACAGTATCAAGACATATTTCCAGATGAGTTACCAATATTTCCTTTAGATAAAGAAAATGTGTTTATGATTGATTTAGTATGTGAAATGAAGCCAGTGTTCAAAGCCCCGCGCAGAATGGCACCAGATAAAATAAAGAAGTTGCCAGAGCAAACGCATGAGATGATTAAAAGAAAAAACAACTGGACCTAGCGTACCCCCTTAAAGTGCACCGGCACAATGTGTTAATAAGAAAGATGGAAGGGTGAGATTATGTGTTAGCGAAAGCTCAACAAGTTTAATCTCAAGAGCAAATATCTGTTACCTCGAAACCAATGATTTGTTTAACTAAATGAACGAAGCAATGTATTTTTATAAGATTGATTTAAGACTGGGTATATTACCAAGTGAAGATTGAACTTATGGACATATCAAAGATGATTTTTAGAACTCAGTACTGTTGTTATAAAATTCTAGAAATGTTAGTGGGATGAACTGATGTACCAGTGATATTTAAATTTGATGAGTAGAATTTTGAAGGAAGAATTTGGATAAGATATACTTGCATTAATTAAGAAGAACCATGCAACCTATACAATGATAGCTGAGGAGTCAAAGAAGAAAGAAGCGGTATAAAAAGAGTTTACCAGATGAAAACTTTAATGGCAGGAGGTATAATTCTTAGTATAGACAGTCAGTAAGGAGGAGACAAAAGGGGATTCAGCAGAAAAAAAAATTTAAAGATAGTATGAATGAAGAAAGACCAGAAGCACCAACAAAAGTAAGAAGTTTTATCATGGGCCAGTTATTATTGGAAATTTGTGCAAGATTTCTTGAAAGTTGTAATATTAGAGATGAAGTTAACCAGGAAAAGCAAGAAGGTTATATGAAATGGAGAAGGGTGAAGAAAGCTTTGGGGAGTTAAATGAAAGAATGGTTATAACACCTATTTTATCACCTTGAAAGCATCAGGGAGATTTGGTAGTTTATAGTGATACTTCTCGTAAGGGAATATGATGTGTGTTGACGCAAAACAATAAAGTTATTGCATATGCATCCAGACAACCGAAACCTTATGAGCAGAAGTACCCTACTCATAACTGGGAATTAAAAGCAACAATAATATTCATTTTGAAAGATTGGGAAATATTATAAGTATAGAGAAATATGTGAGATATATACGGACCACAAGAGTTGAAGTATGAACTCTCTAGGAAAAGCAAATGTAGTGGCAAGAGATGAGCAAGAAGGAGAGAGAATGAACATAGAGACTGTACCAGAAGAATTATCTATGGAATTCTAGAAGTTGGAATTGGAAGTCAGAGTGCATGATCCAAAAAGGAGTGATAATATATAAGTATAACTTTTCAGTCGGGATTGTTAGAAAAGATAAAGAAGTGTCAGGAAGAGGTAGTAGATCAGGATATAAATCATTTAGTATGGGAAGAATAGTGCACGCAAAAAGGACGATCAAGGTATTCTTAGGATTTCTTCTAGAATTTGGATTCCACCAGTAACGGAGCTGAAAAATGAAATTTTACAAGAAGCACATAGTTCAAGATATTCCATCCATCCAGGGAGTACCAAAATGTACAGAGATTTAAAGAAGAATTATTGGTGGCCAAATATGAAGAGGGAAATTACGGAATGGATTAGCAAATGCTATACCTGTCAGAGAGTTAAAGCAGAGCATCAGAGACCAAGCGGATTGCTACAACCATTGGAGATTCCAGAATGGAAGTGGGAACATATTACCATGGATTTCATAGTTGGATTACCAAGGACAAGGACTAATTATGATGCCATTTGGGTTATAGTAGATAGACTTACCAAGTCAGCTCATTTTCTGCCTATAAATGAACGATTTTCGCTCGACAAGTTAGTTCGTATGTACTTGAAAGAGATCGTAGTTCGTCATGGAGTTCCAGTGTCTATTGTATCTGATCGAGATCCAAGATTTAATTCAAGATTTTGGAAGAGTTTTCAAGAATGTTTGGGAACAAGACTGAATATGAGTACAGCTTATCACCCCCAAACGGATGGTCAATGTGAAAGAACGATCCAGACAATCGAGGACATGCTACGTGTTTGTGCTATTGATTTCAAAGGAAGTTGGGACGAGCATTTACCCCTAGTAGAGTTTGCTTATAACAACAGTTATCACGCCAGTATTGGGATGCCACCTTATGAAGCCCTTTATGAACGCAAATGTAGATCTCCAATATATTGGGACGAAGTAGGAGAACGCAAAATACTCGGACCTGAATTGGTGCAACAGACAAAGGAAGTTGTTGAAATTATTCAGAAAAGATTAATAGCCGCACAAGATCGTCAAAGGAAATATGCAGACCAGTCAAGAAAAGACATGGAATTTGAAGAAGGAAGCTTAGTATTATTGAAAGTATCACCGTGGAAAGGACTAACGAGGTTTGGGAAGAAAGGGAAGCTAAACCCAAGATATGTCGGACCTTTTGAAATCCTAAAGTGTATTGGCAAAGTAGCTTACGAGTTGGCGTTACCTCCGCACATGGAGCACATTCACAATGTTTTTCACATATCAATGCTTAAGAAATATAATCCAGACTCCAGGCATGTAATAGAATATGAGCCAATAAAACTTCAAGCAGATTTATCATATGTAGAGAGTCCGATAGAGATTCTAGAGGAAAGAGAGAAAGTATTGAGAAATAAAGTGGTAAAGTTAGTAAGAGTATTGTGGAGAAACCCAAAGGTTGAAGAGTCAACCTGGGAGTTAGAAAGTGATATGAGAGAAAAGTACCCTTATTTGTTTTCTTAGAGATTCTGAGGACATAATCCTTTTAAGGGGGGAAGGATGTAATATCCGGGATATATCGTGTAATTATTTTTGCTATTATATAATTATTATGTGTGTTCAGTATCTATTCTGTGAGCTAATTGTTAAGTGTTATCTGTACTTGAATATTCAAAAATAATATTAATTGAGTATTTTAATTTTTATATGTCCAAAATAAAATATAGATAATTGTCATATCTTCCTAATTATTTTTATGTTGGTTTATGGATTTATAAGGATCATATGAAATTTCTAAAATCTTTTTCCGGGTAATTAAAATCTATTTTATAAAAACGGGAACCAACCGACGTCAACCGTTGTTACGTTTTTGGAACCCGAAACTCTTTCGAGAACTCCTTCCTAACCTAATTGTAATATTCCGAGCATATTCCATGTTTCAACTTTTTCGATCCGGCGTACGGTTTGTCCTGCGCGGGTCCCGCGCAACATTTTCGATACAATATTCGTTTTGGTAAATCAATAAAACCCGTATTTTTGATAAACGGGAGCTTTTTATTAAACTATCCCAATTATCACTTCGTAATACGTGTAACCAGGCGCTGAGACCAAGACCGCAGTATAAATTGTACTGATTTGGATAATTATCCTGAAAACCGATACCGTTTGGATCAGTTTTTACAAATAAACGTACCGTTTTATATCCGGAAAGATCCAACGGGATACAAATTTTCCGTAATTATAAATAGCCTTTTATCGTATTTTATTTCATATCAAAATCATTTGTAGATAGTTAATTATATAATTTTCAGAGAAAAACCCTAATTACATAAACTGTTCTAAGAATCAAACAGCAAAACGAAGGCGTTACCGATCTCTGTTTTCAAAGCTTGACTAACCAAAATGAAGGATTTGAAGTGTTCTATCAGATTCTGAGCTTTGTTTCAGTGCAGAAATCAAGGTTATTTTTCTAAAAATTTATTTATTTTCGAATTTATTTTATTAAAAATATGAATTTTTGTTCGGATGATTGTTTGTATGATTTGATGATTGCATGTTGTAGAGCTTGTTTTCCTAATGATTTTCATATGTCATACGTCTGATTTGGAGTTCAATAACATGTTCAAATTTGAGTTTGATTTTCGAATTTCAAAATTAGGGTTTATAACCCGTATGAATGTTCTTAATTGAAATTTGGGGGTTTCTTATTCTGTGATAGATTGATGTTGTGTTATAGTGGGTTGTGTTCTCTGTGAAATTTGCAATCTAGTCGTATAAGTTTCATGAACCAACGAGGTCTGTAGAGAAGGGAGTTGTGTTTTGAAGTTTTCCGATGTTCGCCGAAAACTGGAAAACTTCACGGCCAAATTCCGGCCAACTCAGGGATTGTTAGATCGATTTGATTGCATGGTTATGTTTTTGGTAATTCGTAGATGTGATCTGGAGCTTGTGGTAATTCGTAGATGCGACTGGACTACAAAATTGCAGTTTAGTCCCTGTAGTTTTGTAGATGATGAAGTTTAGTCCCTGAAGTTTCCAGACTTTGCAAAAATTGGATTCCTGTTTTAAAAATGTTTAAAAATCATATTTCCTATTTATTTTTATTATAAAAATCCGTTTTTAATTTCTGAATATTCTAAAAATTATTATTTTAATTCCGAAAATTATTTTTAATTCACAAATAAATCTGAATTAATTAGTTAATTAATTTCAGTTAATTTTTAATTGATTAATTAGTCAATTAATCCGAAAATTAATTGATTAATTGATTTAATTAATTATTAATTGATTTTTAATTAATTATTTAATTAAATTTAATTATTTAAAAATGATTTAAAAATTTCGAAAAATAGTTTCGAGCTTTAAAATATTATTCAAAATTATTTTCAAGGCTTGATAATTATTCTAAAATTGTTTCGGAGCCAGAATTGGCCAACCGAACCCTGTTTATTATTCCGAAATTGATCCAACGACCCGTTTTAATTTCGAAAAATGTTTTAAAAATCATTTTAAATACCAGAAAGCCTATTTATGACCCGAAATGTCTTTATAAATGATATGTCATTGATTACGTGATGTATTATGTGTGACTTGTTGATTGACTGTCAGTTTATATATTCGATGATTACTTTTTATGGCATAACTTTTAATCCGTTAATCGGATTTGGGTGAAACGAAGGGTAGATAGAAGTATGTGTTGAACAGAATCGTATGAGTGGAATATTGATAGATACTTATGATGCCTAGCAGAGTAAGCAAGGCGTAAGAAAGAGAAGCAGGTGATCAGAAAATAGAATTGACATGTAGAAAATACAGCAAGTGAGCAGAGATTAGAAGCGAGGCATAGGAGAAACAGATGAATGGTGGTTGAATAGATACGTAGACAAGTACAAGTGAGGTTGGAATCAATTATGATAAGGCAAGTACTTCTAAACCTTTCTCGAGATTTATTGCAAATATTTCTAAATTCTCTTGTGACCTATTGTTAATATTCAGAATAGCTCTCTTTTATATTGGAAATACTTTGAATCCTCCAGCCTTGAACATGAGCCACATCATTTGATCTTTGAGCCGTAAGCCTTATTCTTTATGAACCATTTCTTGTGGATTTACCAAATATTAAACCACACAAATACGATACTACTCCACAAATATATATCCATCATATACCAAACACTGGAACAAAATTGTTTATATATACAAAAACTTTTATACTTAACCATACCTTATGATATCAAAGCACTAAAACTTTGGAAAAACACTATTCATCTAATACCCGATTATCCTACCGGCTGGAGGCCACTTCTTTTATGTATTTTGACATACCCTTTTTTTGGTAACTATGAACTTTTACCATGCTCTTTTACAAATGTTTTATGGTTATTGATTATGATCTGGTTTTATTGAATTCTATTGTTTATCATATTGAAATGCTTTAGAATTGGATAGTTTTCTTTGTATGGACCAGATTCGTGGTCAGACCATATCGATGGTCAAGTTAGGCCAATGTGTGCCTTGGATCCAGTAGTTAGAGCACTGCTGTGTGCTTTGCTCGGGGTTAGTGCGTGACTGATCAGCAGCCTAACCTTGGTTTTAAAAACTTAAAATGAATATCCAATTCTATTGGTTGTTTAACAAGAAACTTGATTCCTTTGAATCATCTCATTTATTATTGTCTAACCTCAGTCATTGATAATATGACTTGCTGAGCTAGTTAGCTCACTCTTGCGAATCTTTTTATATATTCTACAGTTAAGAAGGATACGGTTGATAGCAAGGTTTTCCAGTTCAATGTTCGAGCTAGGATTCCAGATTATGATTGATCAAGCTAGCAGGAGCTTATGGCAGTAGTGAGATAGCAAGGTTGTAAGAATGATTTTATTATCAATTGTAAGTTAAATTAGTTGGGATTTGGTACGATGTAATAATTAAGGTTGTGGCTTGTTTTCATACTTTAACCTGTTGCGATCCGTGGTTTTATGAAGCAGGGTCATTATAAATAATATTTCTTATACAGGTTGATATATTGTGTTTGTGTTGTGGTCCCCAAACTTCTGACCCGGGTTTGGAGGGCGCAACACACTATCTTCGTGTACAAATTCCTATACCCAGTAGAGCCCTAATAATTATCCCTGGAGACTAAGAACTAAACCAAATCATAGTTCAGTGTACACAAGATGACTATGATGACCTCAAGTCTAAGGATACTTATACAACTATCACTATGTGAACAACTGCTGATACGTGAGTGAACTCCATCAGTTGTTCAGCTGGGCAAGTCATGTTCAGTGAACTTATTCTATAATAAGCACCTACATACTAGCTATAGTGTCACCACATAAATGTCCATGAGAACAGACATCCTTCATAATGAAGCAAGCATAGTATGTACCGATCTTTGCGGATTATTAATTACCAGTTAGTAATCCTACGACCAGGAACTATTTAAGTTTAGAGTTATCATCTTTTAGGTCTCACTATTATGATCTCATCATAATCCATAAAAAGCTTTAATCTAAACTATGGTATATCTTTTTTAAACACTTAAATAGATAAAGCCCGTAATAAAAACAAAACAAGTCTTTTATTAATATCAATGAAATCATAACAGATTACATAAAAGGTTATTCCTAAATCTTAATACATGATTGGACTTAGGACATATTCCTTTCTATCTCCCACTTGTACTAAAGCCAATCACTCTGGTATCTAATACCCATCTTCTCTTTATGACGATCAAAGTGACTTTCATAAAGTAGCTTTGTGAGTGGATCTGCTATGTTGTTATGTGTGTCAATTCTAATTCAATACAATATAAGAAATGTTACCGCGCTCCCACTAACCCTTTTGTAGACGCATGGTTCATCTACGTTTTTGATAAAATCAAACTTTTTGATTGTCTCATCAAACCGAATGTTCCATCTTTCGAGAAGCTTGCTTTAAACCACATATGGTTCGCAGTAGCTTACACACTAGGCTTTCATTTCCCTTGGAAAGAAAACCATCTGGCCATTTTCCAGATCTCATAGTTGTAGTAAGCAGTAATCGCAAGCAAAATCCGAACTGATTATAACAGGGCTACAGGTAAAAGGTTTCATCAAAGTCAATCCATTGCCTTTGTTTGAATCCTTTTGCCACAAGGCTGGCCTTAAAGGTCTCCACATGGCCATCTGCTATAATCTATCTTTTGTATACCATATACATAGATTCCATTCTGGATTTCATGGCACTATGCCATTTCTCTGAGTTAACACTACTCATAGCCTCATTATGGGTCACAGGGTCGTCATCATCAATGATCGATAACTCATTGTCATTCTCAATGACAAGGCCATATTACCTCTCAGGTTGGCGAGACACTCTCCCTGATCTATGAATGGGCTATTCCACTAAAGGTTGTTCAGTCAGAACAAGTGTTTCCACTTGATCCGTAGTAGTTTGTGCTTCTTGAACTTCATCAAGTTCAATTTTGCTCCCACTGTTTCCTTTAAGGATAAACTTCTTTTCCAAGAAGGTAGCATGTCTGGAGACAAACACCCGATGATCGGTGTAAAAGTAATACCCTAAAGTCTCTTTAGGATATCCCACAAAACTACATTTTACGGATCGATATTCCAGCTTATCTGGGTCAACTTACTTGACTTAAGCTGGACATCCCCAAATCTTAACGTGTTTAAGACTCGATTTCCTTTCTTTCCATATCTCATACGGAGTTTAAGGAACAGATTTGGAATACACCTTATTCAGTAAATATGCTGAGGTTTCCAATGCATAACCCCATAGGAATACTGGAAGATTTGCATAGCTCATCATGGACCGAACTATGTCTAACAAAGTTCGATTTCTCTTTTCAGATACCAATCTGGAGGAGTCCACTGGGAGACCATACCATTTACTTTGAGATAATCTAGAAACACTCCATTAAAGTATTCACCACCTCGATCTGATCGAAGAGTTATAATACTATGTTTGGTTGTTTCTCCACTTCATACTTATACTCTTTGAACTTTTCAAAGGCTTCAGACTTGTGTTTCATCAAACACATATCCGAATCTAGATCTATCATCTATGAAAGTAATGAAGTATGAAAATCACCCATGGCTTGCTTAGACATTGGTCCACATACATCTGTGTGTACCATTCCTAGCAAATTTGGAGTCCTCTCTCCATGTCTACTAAATGGAGACTGCAGTGCCACTATGAAGTGAGATTTTCATCATCCCTTTTCTTTTATTAGTTTGTTCAATCTGAAGTAAATTATGTCACATTTATACAGACCATTATTTAAAGTACCACATCCATAAAGAATATTATCTCTAAGAATAGAACATTCATTATTCTCAATGATAAATGAAAATCCAGCCAAGTCTAACATGGGAATAATATTCCTCACAATCGAGGGAACAAAATAACACTTATTTAAAACAATAGTCTTGCCCGTAGGCATATGTAAATGAAATGATTCTACATCTTCAGCAGCAACTCTGGCTCCATTTCCTATCAGCAGAATCACCTCCTCTTCCTCAAGAGTCCTACTTCTCCTTGGTCCCTGCAATAAATTGTAGATTTGAGAACCACAGGCGGTATCTAATACCCAAGTAGAAATTTGATTTAATGACATATTCACTTCTATCATGAACATACCTGAATCAGAAGCGGTAGTCTCACTACCCTTCTTCTTCAATTCTGCAAGGTAAACCTTGCAGTTCCTCTTCCAGTGCCCTACCTTGTTACAGTGAAAGCAAACAACTTTGCTCTTGGGGTCTTCAGCTTTTGGTGGAACCGGCATTTTCTCACCTACGTTCTTCTTTTTGGAAGGGTTCCTCTTCCTTTTCTTAGGATTGGAACCTTCACCAATTAGAAGAACAGAACTCTTCTTAGGGGGAAAATTCGATTCCGCAGTCTTCAACATGTTGTGGAGTTCAGGTAAGCTGACATCCAACTTATTCATGTGAAAGTTCACAACAAACTGCGAGAACGAACTCGGAAGCGATTGCAAGACCAAGTCTTGGCTCAGCTCCCCATCCATGGCAAAACCAAGTTGTCCAAGACATTCAATCAAATTGATCATCTTAAGTACATGGTCATTCACAGATGATCCCTCAGACATCCTACAACCGAACAACTCCTTCGATATCTCATATCGAGCTGTCCTCCCCGCCACATCATACAACTCTTGTAGATGCATTAGGATAGTGTGAGCATCCATATTCTCATGTTGCTTCTGTAGCTCAATGTTCATGGAAGCTAGCATGATGCATTGAGCAATATTTGCATCATCTATCCACTTACGATACACAACATGTTCATCATTATGTGCATCACTAGCAGGTTTAGTAGGCTTAGGTGAGTCAATCACGTATTCCAGCTTCTCAATCCTGAGAACAATTCTCAAGTTTTGAAGCCAGTCAGCATAATTAGGACCAGTCAATTTGTGAGCATCTAGTATGCTCCTGAGTGATAGTGCAGAAGACATAACGTACAAAGTAAATCTGTAAATGATAAACACATAACAACACTTAGCAAATATTCAATTTCATTTTAAAACACTACATGAATCGGGTCTTTATTCATAAGTGGCTCCCACTAGTTTATCTAATTTATTCAACCCCCTATGTGAAAAATTAAGCATTCATAATGCTAGTGGGAATAGGGATCCTACATTCCATTACACAACCCCGGCTGTAGCACGAACCGCCATGTAATGTTCAATAGGCAGACAACTCTTGTCAATTACATCTAATGTTATTCCCTAATCAAACTTTAGCCTCTTGAATAATTGAGTCACGGCTGTGGCACGACAAACTCAATATTCTAAGTCAAGTCTAACCCAACATTCCGTACAATTGAATCAGTCCCCAAAGGCCCGCGGCTGTGGCACGTAACGACCTTTAGATTCTTATTCAATGTACACATCTCTATGTAATAGACAAGTATTTCTTACTTCGAAATCAAAGCCCTCGGCTGTGGCACGAAACGACAATGATTTAAAAATAAGAACTACTTTTCTATCATGATGGAAGGCTATGACCGACACAAGCCCGTTGTGTCATTGGCCAATTACTACTTGATATTATTTAATTTTAGAGAGATTATATTACGTTACAATCATAATCATATTATAAAGAGATTCTTCCTTTTAAATTAATATTTCAAATCAATAATCAATAATCAGATGATTCCCAAATCGGGTGGAGCATTGTCAAGAGACGTCACTTAATAACCCTTTCTTACAGATAGAAATCTGTTGTTGACAGAATCATCATTTCTCTCATATCGAAAATTCATATTCAATTACGTGTTTCACAAACACAAGAATCTCATGATTTTATTCATAATATTGTTCGTAAGGTTATGAAACAATTTCACTATACTAGGTTGTCTAACAAACGCCTTATGTTCATTTAAGTTCACCTAAATCTATCATCGCATGATAAACTAAGCATATATCACATATATAAACATGAATAAACATCAAGGTAGGCATATTACATCATCTAGCATATTGGTCTAAGTATTATACATCTCTATGTATCACATGAAGCATTTAAAAGCAGTTAAAACAGTTAAAAACAGCTTTAAAACACTTCCGGGAAATATAAACAGTTCAAAACTTTTATATAAACTAAAATTGATCACTCCATTAGATCCGTCTTGGAAAAACAAATCCATAGGTATATTGTACGCCTAAAACGGAGTTACGAAACTCCCAGAAAATCAATTTTAATATGGACAGTTGGGCAGTAACGCATTACAGGAACGCGTTACAAGCCCTGTAACGCATTCCGGTGATGCGTTACAACCCTTTTAACCAATTAAAAGGTGTAACGCATTCCGTGAATGCGCCACAGGTGTGTAACGCATTCGCGGAATGCGTGACACCCCTATTTTTTTTTTATTATTATTCTGTAGCAGCCGCCGTTTCTCGAACTCCGCGCCTGACAGCCGTCTGTTCTTTTCTGTTTCTTTCTCCGTGCAACATCAGTACAATAACAGACAAGCAGCAGGTGCAAAACAGCCACAGATGTATTTATATATACTAACAAATAATATATATATATATGATTTATTTAATTACGAATTTAATTGCAAGATCTTCAAAAATTCATAATAAAAAATCTATACATCATAAAATTATGAAAAAAATATCCAGACGATCTACAACACTTGTAGAACCCAGATCAACATTCAAAATTATTCTGAGAAACGATTTCTTATCAGACAAAATTAATCCATGATATAACTTGTAAAAATCATAATTAATTCATACAAGCACATAAAATTCTGAAATTTTTACCACAGATCTATATGCATACAACCTAGCTCTGATACCATTGTTGGATTTTAAACGCAGCGGGGTCATGGTAAAACACTTTTACACATACAAAATCCAAATAAAAGAATATAAATCGTGAATAAAAATTCGAGGGATCGAATCTAACCTTTTAAAATAATTCGGAGACAACGATCAGAGATCCTTAGCAGTTGCTCCTCAAGTGTGAAGCACTCCACCGATATCCACCAAGAAAACGATGTTAAGGAGGAGGAAGGAGGTGGAGAGAATTGGGTATTCCAAACTTTTTGGGTTTTCGGGTTCTCGGGTTAGGATAAAAATAGGGTCTATAATAGTGTATTTATAGGCAAAAATTTTCAGCTGAAATTTTCCCATAAATATTATTATTATTATCCCATTTATTATTCTCATTATTAATTAAAACACCTTTTAATTATTAATCCTTTTTCTAAACACTTTTAGAAATAATTCTCTCTCCTGATTTAATTTTCAAAATTAAATCCTTAATTAATAATATTAAGAACTTTTCTTAATTAATTTATAATCAATTAAATCTCATTTAATCAATTATTAAATTTGCCAATTAATTATTTATTTCACAAATAAATAATTATTAGCCATTATTAATTAATTCCTCCACCTTTAAATCATTCTCTTTTTATGGTGTGACCCTGTAGGTTCAATATTAAGCCGGTAGTAGAAATAAATAATAATAAAACTATTTTATCAGTAATTATATAAATTCTCTAATTTATTAAATATGATTAATTAATTAATCATATTTATTCTACATCGTGAGGGATACTTCTCAGCATATCGCGACTATCCGGATAATATGAATTCACTGCTTAGAATACCAAGAACCTATTCAGTGAATAGTTACCGTACAATAAACTCCTTCTACCCTACAATGTCCCGATTAAATACAAGGCATGGATCTCGTGTCAAGCCTATCTAATTTAATCACTTGCTTACCATTTACTATGCGTAGTTCTATGCAAATTAGAAACTCCTTTCTAATTTCATTCACTCTGGCCAGAGATTCCTGAACTAGCATAAGTGGATCAGCCTTGAACATTCGCTTCCTTCACTGGAAGGGGTAGATCCTTTATTGATCATACACTATCTTTGTGTACAAATTCCTATACCCAGTAGAGCCCTAATAATTGTCCCTGAAGACTAAGAACTAAACCAAAGCATAGTTCAGTGTACACAAGATGACTATGATGACCTCAAGTCTAAGGATACTTGTACAAATATCACTATATGAACAACTGCTGACACGTGAGTGAACTCCATCAGTTGTTCAGCTGGGCGAGTCATGTTCAGTGAACTTATTCTATAATAAGCACCTACATACTAGCTATAGTGTCACCACACAAATGTCTATGAGAACAGACATCCTTCATAATGAAGCAAGCATAGTATGTACCGATCTTTGTGGATTATTAATTACCAGTTAGTAATCCTACGACCAGGAACTATTTATGTTTAGAGTTATCATCTTTTAGGTCTCACTATTATGATCTCATCATAATCCATAAAAAGCTTTACTCTAGACTATGATATATCTTATTTAAACACTTAAATAGATAAAGCCCGTAATAAAAACAAAACAAGTCTTTTATTAATATCAATGAAATCAAAACAGATTACATAAAAGGTTATTCCTAAATCCTAATACCTGATTGGACTTCGGACATATTCCTTTCAGAATGGTGGTAGTTCAAGTAGTATTCGGAAAAGATATAAGTATATTGGAGTATCTTGTAACTTCATCTTTTCAACTTATATCTGGTTAATGATTATCTTATGCATGACAAAGATTTTCACAAAAACGTTGAGACAAGGTTAGATATATGAGATCACCTTGCAACAATATTTTTATACAGTTATAAACTGTAACTCTGTCTATATTATACATGGAAGAGGATTTAAAAATTCTGAAAAGTATATATACATATACTAAATATTTTGTGACTTGGTCGCATTAAGAGATAAAACTTGGTTAATTTCTTCTTGACCAAGACTTTTATGAGTACTATGAGGATGCTCATATATTGTTAATTATTATACATATTATTTCGGTGGGCTTGTTGCTCATCCTTGCTTTCTTCATTCATCACACAACATCAGATAGACAAGATGAACAGGATCAAGCTCCCAATTTGCGAGCGGATAGGAAACGTTCCGCAGTTTCCTGTAGGCGTTGATGCCGCTGTAGCTGAGGTAGAAATTACCAATAGGCTAGGCTTTCAACTTCTGATGTACCAGACTTATGTATCTATATGAATTGTAATAATGGCAAAGAAATATAAATTTATTCAGAAACCCTTTTAAGGTGTAATGGCATATAATTGTGGAATAAAATGACTCGTGTTATTTTTGGATATTCATCTCTGAGACTAACTTATGGTGTGTGTGTTTATTGTGGGGTCATAATACGGAGTAGTTGATTGTTTATTAAGATTGGGTGTTATTAAGGGAAATGGAACTCGTGACAACCCGGATCCCCGACCCCGGATTTGGGGGTGTTACACTCCTCCTCCTCCTTAGCTTCCTATCTTCATCTTCCTATTTTCCTTTTCCTTCACACTTTACTCACTGCCAGCTTCAACAATCGAGGCTTTCTGCACTAAGGTGGCATAGTTTGTCAGCTCTAACACCGCAACTCGATTTTGGATCCACTGTTTCAGACCAAGCTGAAACCTTCACGCTTTCTTCTCTTCGGTATTCACAAACTCAGGCATAAATCTCGACAACTCAATAAACTTGGCCTCATATTCCGCCACTATCATCTTATCCTGTTTAAATTCCAGAAACTTAATCTCCATCTGGGTCTCCATAAACCTAGGGAAATACTTGTCTAAGAATAGTCGGGTAAATCTATCCCATGGAATCACAGCATCAGTCTCTAGGTTTCGTTTGGACTCCCACCAGTAGTTAGCTTATCCTTTCAGCATGTAAGAAGCGAAAATGGTCTTGTGTCGTTCCTCTACACCTAGTATCTCGAAGGACTTTTCTATCTCTTTGAGCCAGGCCTGTGCTTCAATGGGGTCGGCAGATCCTAGAAACTGTGGGGGTTTGAGATATTTGAAGACCCTAAAGGCAGTGGCTGCAGTCTGTTGGACAACATGTGGCTGTGGTGGAATAGGCTGTTAGTTCAGATTTGCTCTTAACAGTTCCATAAATTCATTTATGGGGTTCCCTCCCTGATGGGTATCCTCAGCCTCTTCTTCTACATAGTCTTCCTCGTCATATTTATTATAGTTTAGGTCTTCTTCACTTTCCTCATTTACTACAGGGTCAGGTTCATTCTGTTGTTGGTTAACAGATTCTGCGGGCTGTGCCCTGGTTCTTCTTCTACGGGGTGGCATTGTTCTGATAATGAAAATTTGTCAATATAGTTGCAATATGTTATAATTGGATTAATTTATTCGTATGTAAGCATGTCATCTATTATCTAGCATGTTTTTATTGAGTGTAATAATATGGAAATCAATTTCTTAATAACTTCTAGATATATATACCATAGGGTCTCCCAATTATATCTTGGGGATAAGACAACTAACCGAGTTCATACATGCCTTGATTATAATACATCACTACTTGTCCTAAATACTGAAATGCAAATACATAAGTCGTGTACCCTGAAGGGCTAGGAACGCTATCTACTACTAGATGTCCTATCAAAATTGATGACAAGTCACCCATCATTCTTCAAGGTCCATATCTAGTCACTAGTCCCTCAGTCACTGTCACTGCATGTGAGGTCATGCACCCTCCTGATCGCTCCTGCCAACATCATCTCTACATCAACTACTGGGATGTATCCTCCAATCGCTGTCATCCTCATGTGAACCCAGGTACGGAGCTCAATCCCATCAATCTCTCTACGGGCTATGGCTGGGGAAGCAGCTCTGAAGTCCCCTGGGTATCCTAGTCTGATGGCGCTCTCAGCTGTCAGTGCCTGGTGTAACTTCACAATGCGAGCAGATGCCGCAGTGATCTCAGCGTTAAGCTGAGCCACCATCCAGTCGTGTACAACTACATGTATGGTCGCCGGGGGTGGTAGAGGTGAGTCTGGGTCGCTAGAGGATATGTCGTAAGCCTCGTATACCTGTGCATATATCTCATCCTCCTCATCATCATCAGTATAGGGCATAGGGCTCTGCATCCCCGGGGGTGGTGTAGGAGAGCGAATAGTCTAGTGAGGGTACATCTCTACATCCCTCCAGCCTACGCCATTTCCCTGGGTCATCTCAACGTCATCAGCTATGGGGACAGGAAGGTCAGTCTCCTCCTCTGGGACATCCTCAATAGGGTCATCATTTGAGTCATCAATGGGTGGGTCCTCTGGCTCGGGAGTAGGGTCATGCTCAGGAACCATAACATCATCAACAAGGTCAACCTCCCTCATAGGCTCCACTGGTACCTGACACAATTAGGCGAGGTGTTACTAACTTAGAGTCGGAATTCCCTTGAGGGTAAAATTGTCAAGACTACCCGTGTAGCCCGACGACGAACTCGACTTGAGCTCTAATTGATTATTTTATTATTCCTATGTCTACTTATTTTATATCCTATCATTTCCAAGATTTGATAACCTAAGGCTCTGATACCATTTATGTGGCGCCCCGAAATCCGGGGTCAGGAATCTCAGAGGCCACGCCATCTAAACCACTATAAACCACATACCTCACATCACAATATATAAATACTCACACTTTACGACCCCACACTTATCACACACACACACACTTACAGGTTATTGTCTTGGAAACGAACCATTCGTTACTAGAGTAGATCAAAACACAAAGTGATACTTATTACAACCCAAAAGTAATTAAGTCTTACCGGAAAATAACCTTGAAGTAAGGCTAGTCCGTCGGCCAACTATACGTTTCTTATTTATTACCTTACATAAGTCATACTTATAAATAAGTCGAACTAAAAACAGCTAAAAACCAATCCAGCTTATTCGGACTACCTGCGGTACAACACCAAACAATCTACGGAACAGCTGGCCATTTCCTACCCGTTTCCTGGCTGTGGTTCTCATGGTAGGGATCTTAATTCACTGTTGTGTTGTGTCATTTAAAGAAAGCAAGAGTGAGCTATAGTGCCCAGCATAATAATGTACAGTATGAAAATGACTGTATTATAAGCTTACGTAAAACATCATATATGATATGTTAGATATATTTATGATGTCATGGCTAATAATGATTTGTGTTTAGTTTTCAGATCTTAATTAACAGGACAAATCAGTACTTAACTGGAAATCAGTACTTATACTGAAGTCAGGACTTCAGATATTAGGACTTAAGTTATCAGAACTTAAATTATCAGAAGATATTTATCAGAAGATAATATCAGGACTTAAGGAGACTTTAAGACAAGGAAGGCGGCTGATTGAAAGGAAAGAAGATCGAGACTAAAACAGAAAGAAATATACATGAAGAAGAATTTTATGAAGAATAGAATACTTGGAAGAAAAGATAACTGATTGACATATTTTAGGATACAGAATTATATTCTATATCAATTAGAACTTATCTTGTAACTGTGTGTCTATATAAACACAGCATAGGGTTTACACTATATGTGTTATCTTAATAGAAAATATTATTCTTTGTAACCCTAGCAGCTCTCGTGATAATTTGTTCATCACTGAGAGAGAACAGTTCTTTGTAACAGAGTTTATTGTGTTGAATAAAATCTGTGTTATGTTACTTGAGTTATTATATTCGATTTGATTGTAGTAAACACTGTATTCAACCCCCTTCTACAGTGTGTGTAACCTAACAAGTGGTATCAGAGCAGATTTGTTAACACACAAACATTTTAAGATCAAAAAACAATCATGTCTGAAGAAGAAACTCCAACCAAGCCCACCAAAACTGAAGAAACTCCAAAAACCATAACCCACAGTCGATATGAGACTATTAGGGTTCCCATGCTGAAGTCTTCTGAGTATCCCATATGGAAAGTGAAGATGGATATGTTTCTGGAAGCTACAGATCCAAAATATCTTGATAGGATTAATGAAGGACCACATATGCCAACCAAACTCTGTGTGGAAGTTGCAGGTCAACCAACAAAGTCTATACCAAAGGAGAAAAGTGATTACATAGATGAAGATATCTCATCGATTGCCAAGGATGCAAAGGTAAGACACTTGCTACATAGTGCCATTGATAATGTCATGTCAAACAGGGTAATCCAATGCAAGACTGCAAATGAGATATGGGATGCTTTGGAAACAAGGTGTCAGGGAACTGATGCAATCAAGAAGAACAGGAGGACTATACTCACTCAAGAGTAAGAACACTTTGACTCAAAGCCTGATGAGTCATTAACTGGTTAATATGACAGATTTGTGAAATCTTGAATGATCTGTAACTAGTGGACAAGGAATATGATCTTGAAGATTCAAATCTTAAATTCCTGCTAGCTCTTCCTGAAAGATGGGATTTAAAGGCCATAATAATAAGAGACAACTATGCTCTTGAGGAAACAACTCTTGATGAAATTTATAGGATGCTCAAGACTCATGAACTTGAGATGGAACAAAGAAGCAAGAGGAATGGGAGAAAGTCAAAAATAGTTGCTCTTAAGGCTGAGGAGGAAATCTCCAAAGTTGCTGCCTCAAGGAAAGGCAAGGGAAAGGCTCTCATCATAAAGTCTGATACTGAGTCATCAAGTTCTGATAGTGATGATGACTCATAAACTGAAAGTTTACCTGAGATGGACCCTGATGAAGAGATGATGAAGCTGTGTGCTCTTATGGTGAAAGGAATCACAAAGATTGCATACAGGAAATTCAGGAGAGGAAAGAAGTCTTCTAGGAAAGGTGCAAGTTCTGATAAGAAAGGTTTCAGAAAATCTGAAGGCAAACGAGGAAAGTCTGATAGAAGAGATCACTCAAATGTCAAATGCTACAACTGTGGTGAGAAAGGCCACATATCTCCTGATTGTAGAAAAGGGAAGAGTGATAAAGGCAAGGCTCTTATCACAAAGAAAAAAGTTGGTCAGATGCTTCAGAAACTGAGGATGAGGAAAACTTTTCCTTGATGGCAAAGGCTGATAGCAGTCCTGATACTACTGAGTTAAAGGTACATCAAACTACTTATGCCTTCCATACTGATGATATTACTGAGTTGAGATTACATCTTAAAACCATGTTTATTAGTTACAGAGATCAAACTTTAACATGTGAAAGATTAACTTCTGAAAATCTTGCTTTTAAAAAGAGGAATGATTATTTAGAAAAAGAGTTAGTAAAATTCCACTAAGATCAGAAAGATAGAGATGATGCCTTTTATGTTAGGGATGAAGTGCTAAAAATGAATGAATATCTAAAAACTGAGTTAGAAAAGGAAAGAGAGATTATCAGGACTTAGACTAACTCTGGTAGAACAACTCAGGATATTCTTAATAGTGGAAACTGGAAAGATGGCTTAGGTTATGGAGATGATAAGAATAACAAGGGAACTGTAGAAACTAAGCATGTAGTTGTTAAAAAAAATCAAAGGTAAATCCTGTTAAGTTTGTAACAACAAAGCCTGATATTGAGAAATCAGAAGTTAAAGAGAAATTAACTTCTGACATACCAAAACAGGATAAGCCAACTGAAGTTAACATAGGCTTAATGACAAAGAAGCAGCTTAAGCATAAGCTGAAAGAAGTTAAAAATGTAAACAAGGTAAAGCCACCTAGGAAAAATAGGAATGGAAAGAAAGTTGTGAATAAAAGTAACAATTATAAGCCTGTTCCTAATGCTCCTAGAAAGAAATATCATAACTGTGGAAATTCTAACCATCTGGCTTCTTTTTGCAGGAAGAATAAGAATATAAACTCCTTGCCTTCAAAATCAGGAGTTAATAGTCAGTCTATTAGATATAGGCCACAAAATCCTTGTTTTCATTGTGGTAGTTTATGGCATTCAATTTATACTTGTAAGGAATATCATAGTCTATACTATGATTATTATCAAATAAAACCTTCTTTGAAGAAAGTTAGCATTATTCCTTCTAGTGTAAGTTCTGATGCAAAGTATGATATTGTAAATTCTGATATGAAAAATGTTAACATAAACTCTGATGTTAAATCCGCTGTGAATGTTAACAAACTTAATAAGGACAAAGGATCCAAGCTAGTTTGGGTCCTTAAAACTAATCATTAGTGGTCTTTGTGATTGCAGGGCGACATGAAGAACATCCTAGTTTTGGACAGTGGATGTTGAGGACATATGACTGGAAATAAAGCCCTTCTATCAGACTTTCTGGAGAAAGCTGGCCCAGGTGTTTCTTATGGAGATGGCAACATGGGAAAAACTCTGGGATATGGCAATATCAATCTTGGGAATATCATCATTGAAAAAGTAGCTCTGGTCTCAGGACTTAAACACAATCTGCTGAGTGTGAGTCAAATCTGTGACAGAGGTTATCATGTGTATTTCTTTGAAGAACATTATGAAGTTGTAAGTAAATCTACAGGCAAAATTATTCTGAAGGGATACAGACATGGTAACATTTATGAAGCCAAACTTTCAACAAGTTTTGATGGTTCTGCAATCTGTCTGTTAAGTAGAGCATCAATTGAAGAAAGCTGGAATTGGCATAAGAAATTCTCTCCTTTAAATTTTGACAATATAAATGAACTTGTCAAGAAAGATCTTGTGAGAGGACTGCCAAAATCAGTGTTTGCTCCTGATGGCCTTTGTGATTTATGTCAAAAGGCAAAACAAAGAAAATCTTCATTCAAGAGTGATAAGTAGATTTTATATCCACTTGGAATGCTTTATTACAAGCTTAAATTGGTGTTTTCGACTCAAGTTATTGGTATTTTGATGTGTTTTTGTGTTATTGCATTTCAGGTATCAGTTATATGAAGAAAAGAGCTTTTAAAGGAAATATGATGAAAAGTAATCAGATTTGGAAGACAAGGCCATTTTCAAGTTGTAGAGAATCTCAATAGTTTCGCGTGGGCAGTTGAATCGCCTAATTCTGACGAGTAGAACTCAAGTTATGGCCAAAACAAGATTCATCAGAAATTTTCCCAGTGAGTAGCTGAGCGCCCGCTCAGCAGAGCTGAGCGCCCGCTCAGGAGAGCTGAGCAGCCGCTCAGGGCGTGGTTGGTCGCTGATTTCACTGAAAAAGCCTTTTTTGAGTGGAATTTGACGATTTTAAGGGTCCAGGTCCACTAAGGGCGTATATATACTTAAAAAAAGGGTTTTCATCATCCGGGAAGATTGGGATACTAAGGAGAAGACCTATAAGCACAGAACAACTCCGAAAAAGAGGATCTTGTTTTCAACTTGTGATTCTTTGAATTAGTTGTAACTTTGGATGCTCGTTTCCGTTCTTGTTGAACCTAGATCTCATTTATTCGTACTTTAATTATTATTCTGTTTATTAAGACCTTGTTTTATACGATGCTTTCTTTGGAACCCATGGTGACGATGAGTTTGATTATGGGCTAAAGTTGTCATGGAGTTCTAGCAGATTTACTTATGAATTTCATTAATTAATTTGTTTCGATATCTTGGTGTGTGGTGATTGATTGATATCCTAGTATTGGTTGTGCTTATTCGTCTTATGTGCGTAGCTAACATATAAGATACCGTGTTAATCGCTATTGAAGCGACAGTGAATATAGAGGTTAACTTGCCATGCTAGCATTGGTTCATGTATGTGTATGCATGATTCGTAGGTAACTCTAACCATTTTACTTGCCTATGTAATCATTATGGATAACTTATGCTTAAACCGTTATGTTGTCAAATTCTATAGACATATAGGGTCTCAATATAATTGGTGCCTATTCAGCTTCTATCTATTTTGTGGATGTCTGGTAGAATGGTACTTGTGCAACGAAAGTTGGCGTCTATCAGTTTCGTGTTATCTGATTAGTGTCATCACCATCACATGCTAAGGTTAAGAATGAAAAGGCTATTGAATGAAGTAGTAATGAAGTTAGAATCCCATGTTTGTCATATATAGTAATTCAACCTCAATTCTCTTAGTTAATGTTATTTAGTATAATCTCTTTTTAATAAAAAGCCAATTTGTTATTTGTCTTAGCATTGAGCGATAACCATATATTGTTGCATAGGTGCATAAATTGAACTTAACCTAAATCAGTCTCTGTGGGAACGAATCTTATTTATATCTTATACTACTTGTGAATGTGTATACTTGCGTGAATATTAGCGCGTGTTTTCGCCCTAACAAGTTTTTGGCGCCGCTGCCGGGGACTCGGTGTTAATTTTTAGTTTATGTGCTTGTCATCAGTGGTTGTTAAAGTTCAGTGACTCGGATTCTTTTACTTTCACGGTTTACTTGTTTGTGTTTCAGGTACTCATTACAATGGGAGATCCAGTAGCACGAACGAGAGCTTTGATGGATTTTTCTCAACCCAAGATCAATGACATTCAATCTAGCATTGTCCGGCCAGCTATCACAACTAATACCTTTGAGATCAAGCCTGGCATAATTCAATGGGTGCATAATTCAATCCAGATTGGGGGTTCTTCAACGGAAGATCCCAATATGCACATTAGGGATTTCATTGAGATCTGCGACACCTTCAAGTTCAACGGTGCTTCTGAAGATGCTGTGAAGCTGAGACTATTCCCATTCTCTCTGAGGGACAAGGCTAAGAGCTGGTTACACTCTCTACCAGCTGGTTTGATTACTACTTGGGAGGATCTTGCTCAGAAATTCCTTACTAAATTCTTCCCTATGGCGAAGACAGCTGCAATGAGGAACGCTATTACTCAATTTGTGCAGCAAACAGGAGAATCGCTATGTAAAGCTTGGGAGCGCTACAAGGAGATGCTTAGAAAGTGTCCTCATCATGGAATTCCTGATTGGATGATCATCACTTGTTTTTATAATGGGTTGGGAGCACAGTCTAGACCCATGCTCGATGCAGCATCAGGCGGAGCATTAT
Organism: Apium graveolens; assembly: GCF_009905375.1. Classification (NCBI taxonomy): domain Eukaryota; kingdom Viridiplantae; phylum Streptophyta; class Magnoliopsida; order Apiales; family Apiaceae; genus Apium; species Apium graveolens. Next base: position 46,426,048 of record NC_133655.1, on the reverse strand, counting down.
GGGCAAAGAGCTATAAGGAAGCTTATGATCTAATTGAACTGATGGCTGCTAATGAATATCAGTATCCAACCCAGAGATGTCCACAGGGAAAGGTAGCAGGAGTTCTTGAGGTGGATACAGCTACGGCTATCACTGCTCAACTAATGGCGTTGTCTATGAAGATCGATTCTCTGGCTAACTATGGTGTTAAGCAGATAACCAGTGTTTGTGAGCTTTGTGCAGGTCCGCATTTGACAGAGCAATGCGCTATATCTAGTGACTCAGCTCAGTTTGTGAGCAACTTTCAGAGATCACAGCAGCTAGTTCCTGCCACTTATTATCCTGACAACTGGAATCATCCTAACTTCAGCTGGAGCAATAATCAGAATGTGATGCAACAGCCATTCCAGCAGTTTGCAAATAAGTTATTTAACCCTCCTGGTTTTCAGCAACAATTTACACCAAGACAACAACTCCAACTTCAACAACAAAATCATGATGCAGGTCTATCTTCGAATGAAAAATCTGAATTGGAGGAGTTGAGGCTTATGTGCAAAAACCAGGCTCTTATATGCCAAAGCCAAGCTGTTTCTATCCAGAATCTGGAGAACCAAATAGGGCAAATTGCTAATGCCTTATTAAATCGACCACCAGGAACGCTTCCTAGTGATACAAAAACAAATCCAGGCAAGATGGAAGTCGAAGAACATGTGAACGCCATCACCTTAAGGTCTGGAAAGGTCGCAAGCCCCCAAGTTCAGCAAGATGAAGAGCCTGAAAAGTCTCAAGTTCCAGAATCTGAAGTTTTGGCTGAAGAAGATGTGCAGAAGGAAGTAGAGGTGGAACCAAGGAAGACTACTGTGGAACACAGTCCTCCTGAGGGTAATACAGGGGAGAAACAGATCTATCCTCCACCTCCTTTTCCTAAGAGGCTGCAGAAGAAAAAGCTAGATAAGCAATTTGCTAAGTTTCTGGAGGTGTTCAAGAAACTTCATATCAACATACCTTTCGATGAAGCTCTTGAACAGATGCCTAGCTATGCGAGGTTTATGAAAGGTATTCTCTCTCAGAAAGTAAATCTTGATGACTTAGAGACCGTTGCTCTCACGGAGGAATGCAGTGTTGTACTGCAACAGAAGTTGCCTCCGAAGCTTAAAGATCCTGGGAGCTTCACTATTCCTTGCACCATCGGAAACTTGTCGTTCGACAAGTGTTTATGTGATTTAGGAGCTAGCATCAATCTGATGCCCTTATCTATCTTCAAGAAGCTTGGTCTGCCTGATCCGAAACCAACATACATGTCATTGCAACTAGCTGATCGTTCAATCGCTTATCCACGAGGTATAGTGGAGGATGTCTTGGTCAAGGTGGATAAACTTTTCTTCCCTGCTGACTTTATAATTCTTGATTTCGAGGAAGATAAGAAGATTCCCATTATCTTGGGAAGACCATTCTTGGCTACAGGATGAACTATGATCGATGTGCAAAAAGGAGAGCTTACGATGAAGGTTCATGATCAGAAGGTCACTTTTAATGTGTTCAAGGCAATAAAATTACCCACAGAAAAAGAAGAGTGCTTTAAAATAGAGCGGGTCGACTCAGTTTTTAAAGATAAAGGAGGAGCAGAGCAACTGCAGGTTCTGAATGCACCTCCGTGGGAGAAGAAGTTGGATATGCCATTCGATTCTCTTGGGTTAGCAGAGCTGAAAATTTCTCAGGAGCGTCTCGAGCCGTCTATTGAAGATGCTCCCATACTTGAGTTCAACCCACTACCCGATCACTTGAGTTATGCATTCTTAGGTGCACCACATGATAAGGGCTTGGGATATATTTTTGATGATCTAGAGAGTTGCTGGACGGATCTTCCAGTGCCTACAGAGGGTTCTTCTCATGTGCCACAGACAGTTGATAGGACTGGTGTTGGGGATGCGCAGTATAGAAGATTTACTAGGCGTACGGAGGCCATGCATGACATTCACCGTCGTTTTTCTGTAGATTTGACACAGGCTTTGGGTACTGTTGTCCGAGACACTGGTGGCGAGGTTGATTGGCCACCTGATCCTCCACCCGACAAGGGTGACTCTCCCGCTAATTAGGTATGCCTGAAATCCTTACTATAACCGTCAATGAGGACATTGAAAATTTTAAGTTTGGGGGTGATAATGTAAGGATTAGTAGTGTGTGTGTGTCCATATAGATTCATATAGATTCATATTGCATGTTTGGTTGTAGTTCATTCATATTTTTGCATGATTGTTCATTTAGGACATATTTGTTTGTTTTTATGTGATTTCATATAGTTGTATTTGCATGCATATTTAGCATGATCCCTTAAGATGAACTATGATATTTGATAAGTTGATGTTGATTTCAGTGTGGTGATGACGAATAGAGGGATGTTTAAGTCCTAATGAATTAATTTGCATGCCAGAAACAAATATTTTCACAAGTCTTATAGGGTTGCTTTTGATCTAGATCATGATTATACTTGTTTGTTGTTGAGATTTAATCACTTGGTTATATTTAGAATTTGTGATATTCTCGTAATGACGTAAAAACCCTAATTTTTTTTATCTAGAGAAAAACTTGGATTTCATTGCTAGTTGTTGTAAGGCTAGGCGTCAAATGGCTAGTAGCCGGCTCATATTTTTATGAGTAGTCTAGGGTTGAATGAGATGGAGTGAAACACACTCATTCAGAAATTGTTGAAAAAAAGAAAAAAAAAGAAAAAAGAGAAAAAAAGAAAGAAAAAAAGTATGTGTTTATGCATAATTGATCAAGAGTGAGCTCTTTAATACTCGAGTTATTAAGTTCTAGGGGACTTTGTGCCTAGTGACCTAAGGCTTTTATAGTCTGGGATCTGCTAACCTAATGCTCGCTACATGGGTATTATTGCATAAGTCTTTTGGGACCTCATTCATTGCATGGTCAAATAAGCATCTTTGCTATGTGTTCAATAATAGTGTGAATCCTTGTATAACTCTAGTAGAAAGAAGGTGTTGTGAGTCATAATGCGTTTATTATCTATTCTGTTTATAAACTTTGGATTGTTTTGGTGATAGATAAGTTATGATTATTGATCTAGTATCGAGAGATATCTGTTAAGCATCCACACACGTACGTTTCTGGTTTGTGAGTTGGTTTGTGGGATTTATTCGAACTCTGTTTCAAGTTATTGTATTCTTAGAGGCATTGGCTTGCATTGGCTTATTCATTTGGTTATGGTTATTCTGAGGGGATTGATTACATTATCATTTAGTTGCATTCACGTAGTTGCATTCATGCATTAGGTTTGTTTTGTAGTTTTGAGTCTGTTTATGCTTGAGGATAAACATCGATTCAAGTTTATATCCACTTGGAATGCTTTATTACAAGCTTAAATTGGTGTTTTGGACTCAAGTTGTTGGTATTTTGATGTGTTTTTATGTTATTGCATTTCAGGTATCAGTTATATGAAGAAAAAAGCTTTTAAAGGAAATATGATGAAAAGTGATCAGATTTGGAAGCCAAGGCCATTGTCAAGTTCTAGAGAATCTCAATAGCTTCGCGTGGGCAGTTGAATCGCCTGATTCTGACGAGTAGAACTCAAGTTATGGCCAAAACAAGATTCATCAGAAATTTTCCTAGTCAGTAGCTGAGCGCCCGCTCAGCAGAGATGAGCGCCCGCTCAGGGCGTGGCTAGTCGCTGATTTCGCTAAAAAAACTTTTTTTGAGTGGAATTTGACGATTTTAAGGGTTCAGGTCCACTAGGGGCGTATATATACTTAAAAAAAAGGGTTTTCATCATCCGGGAAGATTGGGATACCAAGGAGAAGACCTAGAAGCACAGAACAACTCCGAAAAAGAGGATCTTGTTTTCAACTTGTGATTCTTTGAATTAGTTGTAACTTTGGATGCTCGTTTCCTTTCTTGTTGAACCTAGATCTCGTTTATTCATACTTTAATTATTATTCAGTTTATTAAGACCTTGTTTTATACGATGCTTTCTTTGGAACCCATGGTGACGATGAGTTTGACTATGGGATAATTTTTGTCATGGGGTTCTAGCGGATTTACTTATGAATTTCAATAATTAATTTGTTTCGATATCTTGGCGTGTGGTGATTGATTGATATCCTAGTATTGGTTGTGCTTATTCGTCTTATGTGCATAGTTAACATATAAGATAGCGTGTTAATCTCTATTGAAGCGATAGTGAATATAGAGGTTTAGAACTTTCCATGCTAGCATAGATTCATGTATGTGTATGCATGATTCGTAGGTAACTCTAACCATTTTACTTGCCCTATGTAATCTATTTGCCCTATGTAATGATTACATTTGACACCATATAGGGTCTCAATATAATTGGTGCCTATTCAGCTTCTATCTATTTTGTGGATGTCTGGTAGAATGGTACTCGTGCAACGAAAGTTGGCGTCTATCAGTTTCGGGTTATCAGATTAGTGTCATCACCATCACATGCTAAGGTTAAGAACGAAAAGGCTATTCAATGAAGTAGTAATGAAGTTAGAATCCCATGTTTGTCATATATAGTAATTCAACCTCAATTCTCTTAGTTAATGTTATTTAGTATAATCTCTTAGTTTAATAAAAACCCAATTTGTTATTTGTCTTAGCATTGAGCGATAACCATACATTGTTGCATAGGTGCATAAATTGAACTTAACCTAAACCAGTCTCTGTGGGAACGAATCTGATTTATATCTTATACTACTTGTGAACGCGTATACTTGCGTGAATATTAGCGCGTGTTTTCGCCCTAACAAAGAGCAAGACTAAATTTGTAATTCTTGAGCCTTATCACCTACTACATGTTGATCTATTTGGTCCAGTGAATGTCATGTCTATTGCAAAGAAGAAATATGCTATGGTCATAGTGGATGAGTTCACCAGATACACATGGGTGTTTTTTTTGCTCATAAAAAGTGAAACTGCATCTATCTTGATTGATCATGTCAAACAACTGGATAAATTGGTTAAAGATTCTGTAAAAATCATAAGAAGTGATAATGGCACTGAGTTCAAGAATTTGATCATGGAAAAGTTCTGCAAAGACCAAGGAATTAAGAAGGAAATTTCTACTCCTGGAACTCCACAGCAAAATGGAGTTGTTGAAAGAAAGAATAGAACTCTTATTGAAACTGCATGAACTATGCTTGATGAAGCAAAGTTACCAACCTATTTTTGGGTTGAAGGTGTGCAGACTGCTTGTTTTACTCAAAATGCAACACTTATCAACAAGCATGAAAAGACACCATATGAGATGGTGAAGAAAAATAAGCCAAATCTGAAGTACTTTCATGTATTTGGATGCAAGTGTTTTGTTCTTAAGACTCATCTTGAACAGCTATCCAAATTTGATCTAAAAGCTGATGAAGGAATTTTTGTTGGATATCCACTGTCCATAAAAGCCTTCAGAGTCTATAATAGGTTGTCATGGAATCTATCAATGTCTCTTTTGATGATAAGAAGATTACTGGACTTGAAGATTTCAATGATCATGATCAGCTGAGATTTGAGAATGAAGCTTGTTATTCCCAGTGGACTAACAATGAGATTTACAGAAGGGGGGTTGAATGTAAATCTCAAAACTTTTTCAAGTTTTGAGCAGTTTCTAAGGCTAAGTGTTTTTTAGAACAAGTGTGTGAGAATTGCTTGAAGCCAATGCAGACAGATATATATTCAAACACAAATGTAAAGAACACAAGGATCTTAAAAACTTTTCTGGTGGATTTGGTGTTCCACCAGAGATGTGTTATTTCAGAAAATTTGTGATTCAAAGAATTAAATCACAGCTGCTTCCTAGTACAAACTAGATGATTTTCTCTCTGGATATTTCTAAACAGCTCAGGAAAATTCTTATCTAATTACTAGCTGCTACTTGGTTTATATATCACCAAGTTTACAAGTGAAGACAAAACTGTAAAATACAATTAAAAAGGTTCTTCACATGTTTCTTCTTCATTTCTCTATCAAATGCAATTTAGGCTTGGCTGTTGATCTTTGAATACTTCCTTGTTTGCATCAGAATGGAAATGCTGCATTTTCTTGATTCCTCCTAGAGGCTTCCACATTCCAGTTTGTCTCTGTCAACCCATGTGCCTCTGTCAGCTTATGAATTGTCACTATCAACTGCTAATGAACTAAGCATCCGTTGAAGCTTTCATCCACTGATGCCTTATCTGTTGAGGCTTTATCCGTTGAAGCTTTATCCGTTGATGCATTATCAGTTAAAGTCTTTATCTGTTGAAGCACTTATCCGTTGATGGATATTATCCGTTGAAGCATTAGAGACATCCGTTGAAGCTTTGTTTCTTATCCGTTGAAGGTCTTCAATATCAGTTGATACTTCTTCACTTATACAAAATTACAAGGCATTAAATATTTATAATTAGCCCTCCTATTTGCATATCCACTAGTAGTCAACATGACTGATATTTTCCTACAACATCTAAGAATTACAACTTGAATCCAGAGAATGAAATGTGCAATAATACTAAACTCATTGCTAAATAAAGCTACTCCTTGAACGGATAGCCAAGATGGTCTTATCCGTTGAGGCTACAAACACTAGATTTCTACTTAAGTGTTTTGTTTAACTTATCATCAAACTAATACACATATTCCTAACAATCTCCCCCTATTTATGTCTACTAGAACTGTAGGCATAAATTTGGGTTTAGCTTGATGATAACAAAACACTTGACAAATATATTAACTATAATAAAGCAGAAATTCAAAAGTGATGCAAAAATGTGTATGCTGAGATGGAATTGAAGAATTACATTATTTCCAAGGGTGCTCCTTTAGCCTGAGCAGATTAATTTCTTTTCCTTTGATCCCTTGTTTTCTTTCCTAGCCTCCTATCATTCTCCTCTATTTGAAGTTGAAGTTGTCTGTAGAACTCAGCTTCATCTTCTTCATTGATGTCCAACTTAGATTGCATATCCTTGAGAGTTTCATTACTGCAATCTTGAGCTGATCTTCAAGTCTGAAAAATCTTCTGACTCCTTTGTTGTGTCTGAACTCCATCAACCAATGAGGTGATTTATGAACTGTTATTCCTCTTTCTTGAATGAGTAATGTTCTAGGCAAGGCATTGGGCTCCCACCAAGTTTTCCTTATGTTGGCAATCTTGTTGAGAATCTCAGTCTTGGCAGTCCTGGTAAAGCCAAAATCCCTTTGCATGGCTGAGTAGACTCTAACCAAGGTAGAGTAGCCTTCATTCAGAATCCTGTAGAGAGGCCAAGTTATTTCCCCACTTCCTTTGTATTTGAACACTAGTCTTTCTGGTAGCTGTCTGTAGGCAGCTATTCCCCTTACTTCCTCCAGCTCATCCAGATAGAGTTCAATGTCTGAAAATTCTTTTATATCACAAATGTGAACATAATCATCCTTAGAGGCTTGAGGCTTAGGCTTAGGCTTCTGAGTGAATTTGATTGAGGTTTTAAAGGGTGTTGATTTGATTCTTCTTTTCTGCTTCTTTGATGGTGGAGAAGAGGTTAAGAAGGTGGGCAATTTGATGGTGTCCCAATCAATTGGTTCCTCCTTAGGAATGATTATTTCACCATGAATGTTTATGAAGGGGTCAGGCACAATGGGTTTAGGAATAGAGGGTAGTGGTTTGGATTTTGATTGGGTTTCTTCAGTCTCATCTACCATCTTTCTCTTTGCATTGGCCTTCTTTCTGTTCCCTTTCTGCCATTCTTCTTTTTCCTTACTTCTTTCTTCCATATCACTATCAACCATGTCCCCCATATCTTCATCTTCACTTTTGTCTTCAATTTCTTTCTTTTCTTCAGCTTGACTTGACTTTAGCTGTTTTCAAGCTTTGCTTGTGCTCTCTTGTCAGCCTTTAGCTTTTTGGCTTCTTCCTTTAACCTTCTGGTTTCTTCCCTCTTGGCTATTGAGAATTTGGGATGTCCTTGCATTACACATATGCTCTTTCCCTCTCTGAAGATAATAACCATGTTCCTCCTTACAGCCACATCCATGGTCTCTTTGTGCTTTATGATACTTCCACCTAAAATCTTGTCTTCATCAGGTTTTGGAGGAGGAAAATCCACTTCTTTCATCTGAGCAAGGCTTAGAGGATTCTTCGTAAAGTCCTTATTGGATCTGTTGTTGGGCTTGAAAACCATAGGTTTTAGATTCTTGGAAGAAGTCTCTCCAAACTTATTCCTCCTTACTGGCTTGAGCTCCATAATAATTGGTTCCACCTTTGTGCTATGCTTCACAGATTGTGATTTAGAAGTTGTAGAACCAAAAATTTGTTGCATCTTTTCATCAATTTTTCTCCTTTGCTCTTTGACTTACAATTCAGCTGCTGCTATCTGGATTAGATCAATTCCATCAAGCTTTCCTTTGATTTGAATAGGTGGAGAAATGGTGATGGCAGGAACTAGCACTTGAGATATTTGAACTGTTGTTGATGGCTCTCCTTCCCCTTCCCTTTTATTCTCCCCCTTTTTGTTATCATCAAGGGTAGGGGTCAAGCCTTGTTCTTTTGCCAGCTGCATTAGTAGATTTGTCTGAGTTTGTTGATTCTAAAGAATGGTCATCATAGAGTCTTCAATGATCTGAACTCTATTTTCCAATCTGGCCAGCCTCTTGTCAGCATCAGATTCTTTCCTTAATCTCCCCAACAAATCTTGCATAGTACCATAAGGTATAACTGAATCTAACTTCTCAGCATTGTAGGATTTCAGATCAGCAATGTCCTGCTTGAGTTCATCCACACTTAGATTCTGTTTGAAGTGCTGCAACTGCAAGAGATGCAGAGAGTCCAGATGAGCTTGAAGAATTGCCTTGGTACCAGCATATGTAGTCTCCTGAAGGGCCTTCTGAATAGTCATTACTTGCCTGACCAAAGTGACACCAAACTTTCCTGGTGTAGATGCCTTTGCCCATGCCCAATCAGGGAGATCTGGAACAGAACTTGGGCCTGCTTCTCCCCCTAAGTTCATGCTCTCATCCAAAGAATCAGAGTCATCATCATTAGAATTTTATTCTAAATTCTTCAGATGGCTCACCAGCTTGAGAAGGCAGCCTGTTAACAGCAGCTTTGTCTCTGAGAAGAGATTCTGAAGTGTGTACAATGTTTAAAGTATGTCCTGCCTCCACATTGCCCTGAGCAGCCAATAATTGATAGTCTGGAACATGGTGAGTAAAAGTGTCAGCATCCAAGGAAATGTTATCAATTACAGCTTTGTAATGTTGCTGAAATTGTCTTTCCTTTTCTGCATCATCCACTATCATTGACTTACTAGCAATGGTTGGATCCACCCTTATAGCTTCTGTACCTGCCTTTCTCTCATTTTCTCTATTTTCTTGCATCAGGGGCTCCCCCTGGCTCAGACACACCCTCACACCCTCACCCTCACCTTCTAAGGTGGCACTCCTCTCACTTACTTTTGCCATGCTGGAAGAAATATCATGCATATGAAGACTCTCAACCTCTCCTTTTGCCTGGGAGCAATCCAGCCTCTCACTCAAGATATCACTCCCTTCCCTCAAACCTAAAAGTGATTGTACAGTAACCATGTCTTCTACAGTTGGAGTTGTTTCTGTTATATGTGTAGAGACCATCAACGAATAGGGAGTATCCGTTGAAGTGGAAACTGATGGTATCAACGGATAACTGCTGTTAAGCTTATCCGTCGAAGAACAACCACTTGTCAACGGATGAGAGATATCCATTGAAGAAGGAAAGGATGTAGATATAGAAAGTGACATAATTGTTGAATCTGTGTGAATTGATTTTAAGTGAGGTGACACAGATTCTTCAACCATATCTGAAAGAATTGGCTGATGATCCAACAAATCATCTAAAAGATGATGATCATCAGGTTTTGAGTGGGGCTCCTCCCTGAGTTTTAAGGAGGGAGAATCAGGAATTGATGTGAATATCATATCCACATCCAGAGAGGGTGATGGAGAGTTTGATGATTGATGTGTTTCTATTATGAGAGAATGGGGCTGTGATTCCACATTTGCTGGAATCACATCAAGCTGAATTTAAGAAGGCAAAGATACAGGTGGATGTATATGTGCTGTGTGTGCCCCTTGTGTGGAAACTAGGGTCTTGGCCTTCTTCTTCCTTGAAAAGGCTTTGATTGGTCAATGTGTGGCTTCAGTGTCCCTCCCTCTTTTGTTCTGTGTCCCTGGTTGGGGACTATTTTCAATAGTTGCACCCTTTTGGGAGGATGCAACTAGGGATGTGTTTGACTCCTTTTGAACCACAACAGTCTTTTGAGAGACTATGGCTTGGCTGGCTGGGGTACCACTCACCTCTCCCACCTTATCCTGGGGGGTTTCTTGATGTTCACCCCTCCCCTCACCACTCACACCCTGTTCACTCCCTTCAGGGTTTATTGTAGTTGTTATAACTGTTGTCTTTTGAGAGACAACAGAGGTGGTTTTCTTTGACTTGTGTTTTGAAGTTTTAGTTTTGGTGGCTTTGGTAGGAATCTGTTTGGACAAAGACACATATTCCATTGCCACACTGGAAGACAAAGAAACAATGGGGTTGGAAACAGTAGGAGTTATTGAAGTGTTTACCTCACTTACCTGTGGTGTAGTCATGATTGGCAAATATACCAATGGCACCTGGCTGTTGAGGTTCATTCTCACAAGGTCTGCAAGGACCCTTTTCTCTTATGCCCAACATTTAAGTTTATTGTGCTCATTTGATATAATCAATCCTTCAGCAACATGGTTAGCCAATAACATAAAGAATCTAGCATAGTAGATGTTATGTGGTCTATTAGCTTTGTTACCTAATATGGAACCTAATTCTAGCATGACACAGTTGCTAAAATTAAAGTACCTATCAGAAACTAGCATATAGAGCATATTAATAAGAGATGAAGTTATGGCATCAAAATTGCTAATCTTCCCAGAGAAAACCTTAATAAAGGCATCTCCAAGAAAACTCCATTCTTTCATAAGGCCCTTCCTTCTAATACTACCTAAACTAGCAGAACCAAAAGCATAGCCTATGGAATCTAACATAGCAGATACATCTTGATCAGTGTGTGGTGTCATGGCATTATTCTCAGGCAACTTAAAGCAAGACTGTATATCATCACAGTTAATGCAATAATCCTTACCTTTGAGAAAGAAGGCAATAGTCATATATGTGGAGTTGATCTCTGCAGTTGTCCAAATCTCCTCAATCCCTCACAGTAGATGGTTGGGGCTTCCAGCATTGCATAGCTTAGTTTGCAGTTTTTGATGAAGTCAATCATCTTGTGATAATCAGAATGGGCTTCATTCTTTTCAACCAAGGCTACGAAATTATTCTTTTCATAAACAAATCCAGATTGAGACATAATTTTGACTACTGGTGCCATTGTTGTGAGTAGAGGTTGCAGAGAAAAACTTGAGATTTTTGGGAGAGAAGGAGAATAAAAATTGCAAGAAAGCGTAAAGTGAAAAATTAGAATTCAATGGGCTTTTATACTTTCTTGAATTAAAACGTAAATAAAATGATTAAATGATACTTTTAAGTAAATTACAGTCGTTTAAGAATAACGAAAACTGTAGAAATTCTGAAAACTGCCTTTAATACAAATATATACAACAGTGTATATCTGTATCAACGGTTGAGGAAAAGAATCAACGGCTGTGACTCTCTTAAAGTAACTGATGTAACACTTCAACGGATAAGGTAAATAGTTATCCGTTGATGATCAACACTATTTTATCCGTTGAGGGATAAAATTACTAGAAATGTATTTGTCTTTCAACGGATAATGAACATCCGTTGATAGAACAATTTTGGTTTTCAACAGATAGGGAATATCCGTTGATAGGATAAGTCTTACTTAAAGCCAACTTTGTTCTTGCAGCAAATTCATTTCAGGCTTCAAGGCAGATTATATAGAGGACATAAATTATGAATAATTAAGCATACCTAGCTCACTTACTAATCTTGTGAATGTTGATTCATCAAGTGGCTTGGTAAATATGTCTGCCTTGGAACAAAATGAAGTTCCACTGTACCTTTCATCACATGTTCCCTAATGAAGTGGTACTTGATATCAATGTGCTTGGTTCTTGAGTGCTGCACTGGATTTTCAGTAATGGCAATGGCACTTGTATTGTCACAGAATATAGGAATTTTGTCAACAGTTAGTCCAAAGTCAAATAGTTGATTCCTCATCCATAGTATCTGTGCACAGCAACTACCAGCAGCAATGTACTCATCTTCAGCTGTTGATGTAGAAACAGAATTTTGTTTCTTGTTGAACCATGACACAAGCTTGTTCCCTAGAAATTGACAGCTGCTAGTTGTGCTTTTCCCGTCTATTTTGCATCCTGCATAATCTGCATCTGAGTAGCCAATAAGATCAAAACCAGATTCTAGGGTACCAAATTCCTAGATTTGGAGTCCCTTTGAGATATCTGAAGATTCTTTTAATAGCCACTAAGTGAGATTCTTTAGGGTCAGCTTGAAATCTAGCACAAAGACATGTAGAGAACATTATATCAGGTCTACTAGCAGTTAAATATAAAAGTGAGCCAACCATGCCTCTATAACTTAAAATGTCCACAGACTTTTCAGCCTTGTTTAATTCAAGCTTGGTGGCAGTGGCCATGGGAGTTTTTTCAGATGAATAGTCCATTAAGTCAAACTTCTTTAAAAGATCATAAATATATTTAGTTTGACTAATGAAAATTCCACCACTAACTTGTTTAACTTGTAAACCAAGAAAATAAGTTAGCTCTCCCATCATGCTCATTTCATATTTACTTTGCATTAACTTAGCAAACTTTTTACAAAGTTTATCATCTGTAGATCAAAATATAATATCATCTACATAAATTTGAACAAGTATTGTAGAGCCATTAACATTTCTAAAGAAAAGAGTTTTGTCAACAGTACCTCTTGTGAAGTGATTATCTAGAAGAAATTTTGACAAAGTCTCATACCAGGCTCTAGGTGCCTGCTTTAGTCCATAGAGTGCTTTCAACAGATAATACACATAGTCTGGAAAGTTTGGGTCTTCAAATTCTGGAGGTTGGCTTACATAAACTTCTTCCTCCAGTTCCCCATTTAGAAATACACTCTTGACATCCATTTGATAGACTTTGAAATTGGCATGGGCTGCATAGGCTAGAAAGATTCTGATGGCTTCAAGTCTGGCAACTGGACCAAATGTTTCATCAAAATCTATTCCCTCTTATTGAGAATAGCCTTTAGCAACCAATCTGGCTTTATTCCTTATGACTATGCCATTTTCATTCATCTTGTTTCTGAATACCCATTTTGTGTCAATAGAACTCTTGTTCTTTGGCTTGGGTACCAGCTTCCATACTTTGTTCCTCTCAAATTGGTTTAGCTCCTCTTGCATTGCTAAAATCCAATCTGGATCCAATAGAGCTTTTTCTACTCTCTTAGGTTCCTCCTGTGATAGAAAGCTACTATACAGACATTCATCTTGAGTAGCCCTTCTAGTTTGCACTTTAGTTGTAGCATCACCAATGATCAGTTCAAAAGGGTGATTCTTGGTCCATTTCCTTTGAGGTGGTAGATTAGCTCTAGATGAGGTTGCCTTAGTATTGTCATGATGTGAGATAGAATGTTGATTGGTTGACACTCCCCCTGAGTTGCTGATCCTTTGAAAGGAGTTGGGAGCTCTATCAACTGATGAAGTGAATTAATTATCCGTTGACAGACTATGATCAACGGATGCTTCATTATAAACTTCAACGGATGATGCACTTTGTCTTTCAACGGATGCTGCATTGCTTCTTTCAACGGAAGCTGAATTATGACTTTCAACGGATGCAGCATTCTGTGCATTATCCAAAGGCAGATTTTGAATTCTTCTTGAGATGCCTTCTTCATCATTCTCATCTTCACTATCATCACAATATATCTCAATATTGTCAAATTTGAGTCCTTCATGATGTCCCTCATCTGTTAGTCCATCAATCTTTTTATCATCAAACACAACAAGCACAGATTCCATGACAATGTTGGTTCTTAGATTGTAGACCCTATATGATTTTCCAAAAGAATAACCAACAAATATTCCTTCATCAGCCTTTGCATCAAACTTCCCTTTGTGATCAGATTGATTCCTTAAGATGTAACATTTACAACCAAAGACATGCAGAAAGTTTAAAGTTGGTTTTCTTCTCTTGAATAATTGATAGGGAGTCATGCCTTTTGCTTGATTGATTAGAGAAATATTCTGAGTGTAACATGCACAGTTAACAGCCTCAGCCCAAAAGTAAGTTGGGAGTTTTGACTCTTCAAGCATTGTCCTTGCAGCTTCAATTAGTGATCTGTTCTTCCTTTCCACCACACCATTTTGTTGTGGGGTCCTTGGAGCTAAGAACTCATGCATGATCCCATTTTCTTCACAGAACAACTTCATGGTTGAATTCTTGAACTCAGTTCCATTGTCACTCCTAATATTCCTTACTTTGAAATCAGGATGATTGTTGACTTGCTTGATATGATTGATAATGATTTCACTAGATTCATCCTTTGATCCAAGAAAATAGACCCATGAAAACTTTGAGAAATCATCTACAATCACTAGGCAATATCTTTTCCTTGAAATTGATAATACATTGACTGGTCTAAAAAGATCCATGTGTAGCAATTGTAATGGTTCATCAATTGCAGATTTAAGCTTCTTACTGAATGATACTTTCTTTTGCTTTCCTTTCTGACAAGCATCACACAGTCTATCCCTTGTGAATTCTACTAGAGGCATTCCTCTAACTAAGTCCTTTTTGACTAGATCATTCATTGTCTTGAAATTCAAATGGGACAGCTTCTTGTGCCATAGCCAACTTTCAACTGAACTTGCTTTGCTGAGAAGACAAGTAATGGATTCTGCATCTGTAGAGTTGAAGTCAGCTAAGTACACATTCCCTTTTCTAACTCCAGTTAGAACCACTTTATTGTCCTTCTTACTTGTGACAATACAGGCTTCAGAATTGAAGGAAACAGTATTCCCTCTGTCACATAGTTGACTGATGCTCAATAAATTGTGTTTGAGACCATCAACCAATGCAACTTCATCAATGATGACATTTTTTTTTGAAATCAAGCCATATCCCATAGTGAATCCCTTGCTGTCATCTCCAAAGGTTATGCTAGGGCCATCTCTCTCCTTAAACTCTGTGAGCAGGGTGAAATCTCTTGTCATGTGTCTTGAACAGCCACTGTCCAAGTACCATAGATTCCTTCTTTTCCCCTGCACACAAAAAAATCAATCAAGTTGATTTTGGTACTCAAGTTTCCTTGGGTCCAGCCTTGTTAGTCTTTTTCCTAGACTTCATTCCTCCTGCATCTTTTGACTTAGGTAACTTTGGGTCAACCTTGATCTCAGATGTGGTTGGTTGAAGTGTAGGGTTAGTTACAGAATCATTTAGCACATTTGATTGAATTTAATAAGGCATAGATTGTGCAAACATGTTATTCCACATAGGCATATTGTATGGCATGTGAGGCATACTAAATGCAGTAAAATAAGGATTATTAATATATGGCATGTTTGCAAAATGTGCATGGGGATTCTGGTGAGACATAACAGGCATAACATGCAGAGGTGACATAGACATGTTAGACATGGAGGGATTTGAAGACATGGGAGCATGTTTAACAGATTTGCAATTATCAGATAGGTGATTAATACTTTTACAATGCACACAGCTTTTTCTAGGAGCATACCTATCAGGTGTGTAATTGTTATGTTTATTAATCCCTACCTTCCCATTTCTTTTAGATTTTCTTTTAGTTTCCTTCTTATCCTCAACCAACTTAAGCCTATTTTTCAGCTGATCTAAAGTCATGTGTCCTATATTCACCTTACTGGCATCTTTGGATGTGCTGGCTCCTTCTTTGACAAAGTTCTTGAGAGTTGAATCATCCCTCTTATTGAGATTTTTATTTTTAAAATTACTTGCATGTTTTAATTGATGAGCCTTCAACGGATGCTCCTTTTCTTCCTTCAACGGATAACTTTCATCATCTATTGATTCCACATCCGTTGACAATCCATCAATTAATTCTAACTCCTTTTTGTTTTTCTTCCAGGCATCCTCACAGAATGATTCAATTCCCTGAACCTTGGCAATCTGAACACTAACATCCCTAGATGTTTTCCAGGCCTTGATTACCTCTTGCTCACTTTCTAGCTGTTTAGAAAGAATTTCTACTTTCTTAACAGCTTCTTCTAGTTCACTCTCAACAGTCAAACATTTAAGTTTTATCTTTTCAAGCTCAATTACCTGATCCTCTAACACAGCATTCCTATCACTTAAAAACACATTATTCTCTTTGATCCTAGTGTTTTCTTTAGCTAGTGATTTAAGGGAAACACGCAAATGATATAATTCATTGGACATATCATTTATGGCTTCATTGCATTCATGTTTAGAAAGCTGAGAGAGATCAGTAGTTATTACCTGGTTGCTTGATGAACTAGTTTCATTTTCATCAGAATTAGCCATCAAGGCTAGGTTGACATATTCCATATCATCATCTTCATCAACTCCATCTGCTGCCCAATCATCTTGAGTAAGAAAAGCTCTTTCCCTTTGTTTGAGCAAATCAAAGTACTTCTTTTTGTAATCAACTTGCTCAAATTTCTTCTTATCAGAGGTTGGCTTCCTACACTCACTTGCAAAGTGTCCACTAATGCCACAGTTATAACATTTGAACTTGGATTTGTCCACCATGTTTTTGTTTGGCTTAGTGAATTTTGTATTTTTCCTGAACTTCATCTTTGCAAACCTCCTGGACAGAAAAGCCAGATGTTCATCAACATCATCAGAGTCATCCTGACTGGAATTGTTTTCATCCTCAGCTACCTGCTCCTTACCCTTGCTTGATTCTGATTTGCTTGTGCCAATTTTGAGACTTGGCATTGTCTTTTCCTCATTCCTGGCTTCAACCTTCTCACTGTCAGCTACAAGTGCAACTAATCCTCCTTTTCTCTTCCCTTTTTCCAACAGCTCATCTTGCTCCATCTCAAGTTCATATGTCTTCAAAATTCCATATAATCTTTCAAGTGTGAAGTCCTTATAATCTTGAGAATTTCTTAGAGAAACAGTCATAGGCTTCCATTCCTTTGGTAGAGACCTTAGAAATTTTAAATTGGAGTCCATGACTTGGTACACTCTCCCATACAGCTTCAATCCATTCAACAGTTTCTGAAATCTGTTGAAGGTATCATTCAATGATTCTCCTTCTTCAAAGTGAAAATATTCATACTGTTGAATGAGAAGCTGCATTTTGTTTTCTCTAACTTGCATAGTGCCTTCACAGATAAGCTGCACAGTATCCCAAATTTCCTTAGCAGTTTGGTTGTTAATGACATTGTCAAACATATCTTGATCCAGGCCATTAAACAGAATGTTCATGGATTTCTTGTCCTCGTGAACCTCTTCAATATCTTCAACAGTCCATTCTACTTTTGGCTTGGGAATAGACTATCCAACAGCAACTGTTGCAGTAGCAGCTGTGGCCACATTGTGAGGGATATGAGGACCATTTTCAATGCAGTTGATGTAGCTTTCATCTTGAGAGAGAAGATGTAAATGCATCTTCACCTTCCAGTGATGATAGTTATCTCTTTCCAAGATTGGAATCATTACACCAATATCCTTCTTACTCATGATGTTGATAGAATAGATCTTTAAACTCTTTGTAAGTTAAGAGCTTGCTCTGATACCAATTATTATTCCCAGTGGACTAACAATGAGATTTATAGAAGGGGGGTTGAATGTAAATCTCAAAACTTTTTCAAGTTTTGAGCAGTTTCTAAGGCTAAGTGTTTTTGAGAACAAGTGTGTGAGAATTGCTTGAAGCCAATGCAGACAGATATATATTCAAACACAAATGTAAAGAACACAAGGATCTTAAAAACTTTTCTGGTGGATTTGTTGTTCCACCAGAGATGTGTTATTTCAGAAAATCTGTGATTCAAAGAATTAAATCACAGCTGCTTCCTAGTACAAACTAGATGATTTTCTCTTTGGATATTTCTAAACAGCTCAGGAAAATTCTTATCTAATTACCAGCTGCTACTTGGTTTATATATCACCAAGTTTACAAGTGAAGACAAAACTATAAAATACAATTAAAAAGGTTCTTCACATGTTTCTTCTTCATTTCTCTATCAAATGCAATTTAGGCTTGGCTGTTGATCTTTGAATACTTCCTTGTTTGCATCAGAATGGAAATGCTGCATTTTCTTGATTCCTCCTAGAGGCTTCCACATTCCAGTTTGTCTCTGTCAACCCATGTGCCTCTGACAGCTTATGAATTGTCACTATCAACTGCTAATGAACTAAGCATCCGTTGAAGCTTTCATTCGTTGATGCCTTATCTGTTGATGCCTTATCCGTTGAGGCTTTATCCGTTGAAGCTTTATCCATTGATGCATTATCAGTTGAAGTCTTTATCCGTTGAAGCACTTATCCGTTGATGGATATTATCCGTTGAAGCATTAGAGACATCCGTTGAAGCTTTGTTTCTTATCCGTTGAAGGTCTTCAATATCAGTTGATACTTCTTCACTTATACAAAATTACAAGGCATTAAATATTTACAATTAGCCCTCCTATTTGCATATCCACTAGTAGTCAACATGACTGATATTTTCCTACAACATCTAAGAATTACAACTTGAATCCAGAGAATGAAATGTGCTACAATACTAAACTCATTGCTAAGTAAAACTACTCCTTCAACGGATAGCCAAGATGGTCTTATCTGTTGAGGCTACAAACACTAGATTTCTACTTAAGTGTTTTGTTTAACTTATCATCAAACTAATACACATATTCCTAACAAAGCTTTCAATTCTGATTCTGTAAATTCTGATAGTCTAAATCCTGATACTACAAACTCTGATGAGTTAAACTCTGATGTTATTGAAACTGTGGTAACTACGCCAAAGGAAAATGCACCTGTGCAGGGGGAGCATATTGAAGATCCAACCACATCTCAAGAAGCAACAGAACATAGAACAGGTTCTTCAAGTTCTGATTCATCAAGTTCTGATGGGCCAAATTTTGATAATTCTGGAAATTCAAATTCTGATTCATCAAGTTCTGATGGGCCAAATTCTGATAATTCTGGAAACTCAAATTCTGAAGGATCCAACTCATAGAGCATAATTTCAGGAGCATCAGAAAATGTTGATGGAGACAGCATGGATCATGGGGGAGCATTCAGTTCTAGAGATAACCTTCCATCTGCAAGGAAGTGGACTAAAGCATATGCACCTGACTTGATTATTGGAAATCCTGATGCAGGTGTCAAAACTAGAACAGCTATATCAAATGAATATCTATATCATTCTTTTATATCTCAGATTGAACCAAAAAAAGTGGACGAAGCTCTTCAAGATGCAGATTGGGTGCAAGCAATGCAGGAAGAGTTAAATGAATTTGAAAGAAATAAAGTCTGGACCCTAGTGCCAAGACGAAAGAATAGATCAGTTGTTGGTACAAAATGGGTGTTCAGAAACAAAACTGACAGTGATGGCATAATTACAAAAGGAGGGAATTGATTATGATGAAACATTTGCACCAGTTGCTAGATTGGAAGCCGTAAGGATATTTTTGGCTTATGCTGCTCACAAACAGTTTACAGTCTTTCAAATGGATGTAAAAAGTGCTTTTCTTAATGGAGAATTAGAAGAAGAAGTATATGTTGAACAACCTCCAGGTTTTGTAGATTCAAAATTTCCTAATCATGTCTACATACTTGATAAAGCACTTTATGGCCTTAAGCAAGCTCCAAGAGCATGGTATGAGACATTAGCTCAGTTTCTTCTAGAAAGTGGATTTAACAGAGGGACTATTGACAAAACATTGTTTTATCTCAACCATGGAAAGGACTTAATTTTGGTGCAGATTTATGTTGATGATATCATTTTTGGTTCTACAAATGACAGATTTTGTAAGAAGTTTGCCAAGATGATGCAGTCAAGATATCAAA
Organism: Apium graveolens; assembly: GCF_009905375.1. Classification (NCBI taxonomy): domain Eukaryota; kingdom Viridiplantae; phylum Streptophyta; class Magnoliopsida; order Apiales; family Apiaceae; genus Apium; species Apium graveolens. Next base: position 46,406,089 of record NC_133655.1, on the reverse strand, counting down.
TGAGTATGATGAGAGAACTCACCTATTTTCCGGGCCTTCAAGTCAAGCAGAATGAAGAAGGAACTTTTATTTGTCAATCTAAGTACACCAGAAATTTGTTGAAGAAATTTATAATGCAAGACTGTTCAAGTGCATCCATTCCTACGACCACTGCAACAAAATTGGATAAGGATACTGGTATATCAGTAGATATTACTGATTACAGAGGTATGATTGGCTCATTACTCTATCTAATTGCTAGTAGACCTGATATCATGTATACTACCTGTCTTTGTGCAAGATTTTAAGCAGATCCAAGAGAACCTCACTTAACAGCTGTGAAAAGAATTTTCAAGTACCTTAAGGGTATAGCTGATCTAGGATTGTGGTATCCTAGGGAATCAGACTTTAAGCTAATAGGTTACTCATATGAAGATTTTACAGGGTACAAAATTGACAGGAAAAGCACAAGTAGAAGCTGCCAATTTCTAGGAGGCAGTTTGGTTTCTTGGTTTAGCAAGAAACATAAGTCAATTTCTATATCAACTGCAGAAGCAGAATACATTGCTGTAGGAAGCTGTTGTGCACAGATTCTTTGGATGAAGAATCAGTTACTGGATTATGGGTTAACATATTCTAAAATCCCTATTTACTATGATAATCAAAGTGTTATTGCTATTACAGGTAATCCAGTCCAGCACTCAATGACAAAGCACATCAGTATTAGGTACCACTTCATAAGGGAACATATGGATGAAGGTACAGTGGAATTGCATTTTGTTCCAACAGATCAACAACTAGCAGATATCTTCACAAAACCACTGTGTGAAGCTACTTTTACTAGATTGGTAAATGAACTTGGAATGGTTTCAGGTTCTTTCTCTAAATTTTCTTAGTTTATGTTCTGATACATCAGATTTTATGATCAGTATTAACAGATATTACTATCTTTGTATATTCTGTGCTTTGATTGAAATTTTCCTAAATGCTGATTATTATCTGATGTGGATTTTTAAACTCTAATAGTGATATGAATGTTTCTGTGACTATTCAATCCAATGAGGATAATTGTGGTAGATGCTGACCTAGTAATCTCTAATATACTAAAGATCCCATGTTTGAAGTAATTGTTTATGTCAAAATCTTTTAACACAAGCAAATTTTGATATTGAGCTTGGTTAGGTTTACTTTGTGTATCTTATTACTAAGTCAAAAACTAAAATAGTTCTTTTTATATGTTAAGTTCATATGTTGGTAAATCTTATGAATGTACTAAGTGATGATAAGCCTCACTTATCAAAAGAAAAAGTAAAGAAAAGAATTAAATGTCAGGTGCTCCTTTGAGATCTAGAGTAAAAATATGGAAGGGAAGATCCAAATGCATTTCTGGCATTAAGTAATATGCATTAGAAAAGCAAAATTTTTCTTGGTGACTTTTCACACTCTATGATTACTGGAGAAATATTTTGACAACAGCATAAGTTCTGATAAGCAGTTGTGACTCACTTACACTGAGAAGCCACTGTAAAAAGGAATTTCAAAAGATGCATAAAATAAGCACAAAACAGTTGAGGGGGACTCATTCGTGAACTCATTCTATAGTAGACTTCAGACTAATGACAGATTTTAAGCACAGTTCTTAGTTATGCCTTATTTCGAAGATGTACTGAAGTGAATCAGAATTTACTCTTTGTCTGATATTTAGTTTATAGCACACACTTACACTCCATATGAATGATAAATATTACTGTGGTGATCAATGTTCTTTTAGATGAACAGTTTAAGTCTTAATTGCAAAAATTATGAGGACAAGTTCTAATGATTAAGTTCTGAGGAAACCATATCAGTATTTGTGTGAAGAATTACAGAAATAAATATTCACTTTTTGAGTTAAAGAAGCCATATTCTGATGACCTTTAAATTCTGATAATAATCAAGTTCTGATGCTTACGTGGTAGTATTTATTTACTTGATTTATTATTGGTCATTACTTAAACAGTTATATTTTTAAAAATATTGGATTATGTGAGATAAAGCAGTAATAATCATTTGTTTAGTGGGAACAGTTTTTTTAAAAAAACTGAACGTGCAATGTAATCATTACTTATTTACCGTGCCCATTAACTTTTATCTTAACTGCTGCATGGCTGACAGGTGTAAAGTTCTGTTCCACTTCTTAATAACTGTTGTCACGTGGGATGTTTAAGTAAAAGAGATAAAAGATTTTCAAATCATTTATTCACATTTCTATTCTATTCACTCTCTTTCTTTTCTTATTCTCTCACATTTTCTGACGGTTTTCTATACAGACATTTCATCAAACACCTTTCAGGCATCTAATTTCTCACTTATTTCTGATGGCGCCCAAGGATTTAATTGTTGATGGAGCCAAGTTCGTGCCAAATAACTATTCAGCAATCCTAAACAAGGCTGAAGCTCCATCAGATTTGCACTTTATGCAAGATTTCTTAGCCAATAGTGAGATTGGGTATGCTTTGACCCAACCTGATTCTTTTTCAAGCAAACAAGTGCTGACATTTTGGAGAACTGGGCTATTTGATAATGGTGGTGCTGCTGGTTCACCAAGCATCATTTTTACATCAAGAGATGTTGAATATGTGGTTACCAGGTCAACTGTTCACAAAGCATTACATTTACCTGAAGATTGTACATTCTCTACAGTGGAAGAGCCGGTTTTACAACAGCTTATGGCAAGTTTGGGCTATGAGCAAAGCTTGGGAAAGCTAGGTCAATTGAAACGATCTTATATCCAGAAAGGAATGGAGCTTTTTCTTTGACTGTATCACCAAGGCATTTGCCAATAAATGCTCCAACTTTGATGCTATTCCCATAATGAGTCAGCAAATCGGGTATGCCCTTATCAATCAAACTCATTTTGATTATGCAAGTGCTGTGCTAGGTTTCATAGGGGATAGAATGACAGAAGATAGGAATGTAGTCTATTTTGATAGATTCTGTCAGCTTATATATACTTTTTGTTATGCTGATGAACCCCAACTAGCCAATAATTTAATTTCACCCTTTAAGCTTGCAAAAAGGGCCTTTAATGACTTGTTAAACTCTGATACTAAGAAGAGAGTTTTGAGACCATTACAAATCTCTCAATGAGTAAAATAAATCTTGGTAAATGCATATCCACAAACTTATACATCTGTCTACCCTGATGTCCATCCCACCACCACATCATAGCCACCACAACAGCCATCAGAACATACCATCTCTCAACAACCTCAAACTCAACCATAACCATCAGCACATCCTGTGAAGCCTTCATCTTCTAAACCCAAGAGGACACAGACTATGCCTCAGTCTCAGCAGAAGAGAAGGAAAATCATTCTGAGAGATGAGTCAGATGATGAGGAACAAGTTCCCCTATCAGAACCTGTTGTTGTAGAAGCTGGGAAGATATCTTCTCAGAAAGATACTGAAACTGGGAGTTCTAAGCCCCTCAAAAGGCTTAGAAAGCTAAACTCTGATGATGAAGCTCCCAAAGTCTCTACTTCAGCAAAGAGATTTAAAAAGCAAAGAGCCAGGAGGGCTGTAAGTGAATCATCACACTCTGAGGAAGTCCTGGAAGCAGCAGCTGAGGAAGGGGGTCAGGAATCTCTGATCCCAACAGAACCTATAGTAATTGAATTACTTCCCACTGTTGAATCAGATCACAAGTCACCTATTCAAGAATAAGAGGATATTCCAGAGCAAGTGCCTACACCTCCTGTGTCTCCTGTATTTGATCCAGTACATGCTGAAGACCCAGGTACAAGTGCTGAAATAAACATTCATAACATGGTTGTTCCTGAGGTTCTGTACTTGGAAGCTCCACCCACTCAAGTTACTCCACCAACAACACCAATTTTAGATGCTGATTTCACTGCAGAAATTCCCACAACACCTTTTCTAAATCTATATGCTGATGATCAGATTTTAGGTGGGCATCGGAATTTGGATGTTGATCAGAACTTAGTTGCAAATTAGCACTTAGAGGATGATTTTGAAACCTCTATAGCCTCCCACACTGTTGTTCTATCAGAGGATGCTGATTCTGCAGGCTCTGTAAGTTCTGATGCTGCAAATGATGATAATACTGGTGAAGCTGCTCCAAATGTAGATGCTGATGCAGCTGGTCCATCTGGACATGCACCTTAACAAGCTCAATCCAAAGCTAATCTGATCAAGAAGTTTGTTAGAGAGGATGCCCCAGTACCTTGGAGTGAAACTCCTAGAGGAAAGGAGTGGACTAAGGAGTGGAACAAAGTTGATTTTGTTCCTACTTCAAATATACTTGCTGAGCACCTGGCTAAGGCTGATGAAATGCTGATAAGTGATGAATTCAAGGCACAACTGAGAGTTACTGCATTGAGTACAAGGCACCTTGCGGGTCAACACTCATTAACTCAAGCCAAGGTGAACAAAATTCAAGAATCCATAATTCAACAAGATATGAATACCAAGTTGGACAAGAAAAGGTTTTTCAAGCCTACCTTTGAAAAAATTGATTGCATTGAGAAAGCTCAGGAGAAGCAACAAGATCAAATTTCTGAAATTCTAAAGAATCAAGCTTCTCAGCAATCTCAACTCAATGAGATCCAATCCTCAGTGGAATTGCTTGTCTCTCTTCTTTTACATGCTGATGCCAAAAAGGGGGAGAAAGTGATTAAGTCCAAATGCAAATTTACTCAACCACTGAAGGGTAAGGATGATGGAAATGATGACCAGGGAAACTCTGATAAGGGTAGAGGTCATGGTCAAGGAAAAAGTTCTTCATCTAGGAAAACAGGAACTTCTACACAGAGATCAATCTCTGATGCTGATAGAAGAATAAGTTCTGGTAAACAAGTTCTGACTAGGCCTGATGTTCTGATACAGGGTGAAAGTCAAAAATCACAGAAATTTATGCAGACACTGAAACTCAAGGGGAAGGAAACAACTATTTATTATCAAGACCCCAAGCTACAGAAGCTGGATGAAGAGATTTCAAAAAGATTATTTCTTAAAGACAATCCAGGAATGGACCTTGAAAGTCTAAAGGAAGAAGAAGCCAGACTAAAGTAGTGAATGTGAAATCCAAATCTAAAGCTTCTATTGCTGAAAAGAAACTTCCAAATCCTAAGGGCATTATGATAAAAGAGAAGACAATTTCTGAGGCAACCAAGGCCAAATTACAAGTGGAGGTAGATCCAAGGTTCAAAGGAAAAGCTAAAATTGATGACTTTGTAAAAGTCTATCTGCCAATCATGGATGAGGAAATAATTGTTGAAGAAGATACTAGTCTTACTCTGAAGAAAAAGAACATTTCTCAAACAACCTCTGACATGGCTCAAGTTGTTCAGAGTCAAGATGTAGTAAGTTCTGATATTACAAAGAAGCAAGAAACCTCTAACATAGCTCAAGTTGGCTTGATATCAGAAGATAAGAAGAAGGGTACATTAAACTCTGATAGTGCTCATGTTAAACCCACTACAAGTCTACTACCAGGATTCACCAAAGCTCAACAGACTCAACCTTTGAAGACTACATCAAGTGGTTTTGAAGCAAGAGTTGTTCAAGGAAAGGAAGCAAAAGACAAATCAGGATTGGGTAGTTCCGATGAAAGAAGAATACACAACACTACCAATGATTCAACTTCCTTAAGTGAACCAGGAGTAGGTGCAACTCCTGAGAGATTGAATCAACTTGAATCTGTACAAATGGTTTATCATTATGTGTTGAAAGAAGATGTTATGTTATACTTTATGACAGATGGAAGGGTATTCCAGATTAGGAAGAATGCTATTAGACTGAAGTATTTTGAAGAACTGGAACATATTCTATTTCTACTTCAAGTAAAGAACAGATCAACAAATGGTGCTGCCAGTTATTTGAAATCTAATATTCAAAGACAGAAGAGACTCTATTCTGTAAAGTCTGACATACCATATTTTCATAAGTAAAGAGATCACAGTGGTGAAATAGTTGAGATGAAACCTAACCGCAAAAATCACTACATATCTTGGTATTAAGGGTCTCAAGTTCAATCTAGAGTCTAATAAAGCCTATGTCATCAGACTGGATCAGGAGATGAGAAAAGCTAAAATAAATGATCTCAGAGCGGCTATCTTTCAAACTGGTGAAGATATAGTAGAACTCAAAGATGCAAGAAGGAGGATGATTAGTGAACTTGAATATGCTGAGAGAACACTTTTGAAGAACTATCTCAGAACAACTCTTGTCATCAAAGAGATCATTCACTGAAGCCAAGTCAAAGATCTACAAGTGCTTAAATTCTGAAGGATATTCAGACTGAAGCTGAAATCAGACTTTAAGGATGGTAAAGTTGCAAGGACTGTAAGTTGTAGTTATCTAGTCAAATTTTCATGCATTTGTACTTAATGTTTTTGACATCATCAAATATCTGTTAAACTTGTATATTATGCTAATTTACAAGTTGGGGGAGATTGTTAGATATATTTGAGATGTCATGGCTAATAATGATTTGTGTTTAGTTTTCAGATCTTAATTAACAGGACAAATCAGTAGTTAACTGGAAATTAGTACTTATACTAAAGTCAGGACTTAAGATATCAGGACTTAAGTTATCAGAACTTAAATTATCAGAAGATATTTATCAGAAGATAATATCAAGACTTAAGGAGACTTTCAGATAAGGAAGGCGGCTGATTGAAAGGAAAGAAGATCGAGTCTAAAACAGAAAAAAATATGCTTGAAGAAGAATTCTATGAAGAATAGAATACTTGGAAGAAAAGATAACTGATTGATATATTTTAGGATACAGAATTATATTCTATATCAATTAGAACTTATCTTGTAACTGTGTGTCTATATAAACACAGCATAAGGTTTACACTATTTGTGTTATCTTAATTGAAAATATTATTCTTTGTAACCCTAGCAGCTCTCGTGATAATTTGTTCATCACTGAGAGAGAACAGTTCCTTGTAACAGAGTTTATTTTGTTGAATAAAATCTGTGTTCTGTTACTTGAGTTATTATATTCGATTTGATTATAGTAAATATTGTATTCAACCCCCTTCTACAGTGTGTGTGACCTAACATGATAATTATATTTTATTCGAAATTAGTTTTCCTTGGTGATACACACCTTCTTATGAAAACAATTATTTAGGGGATTTTATTATCCTGCGAATACCTTAATAGTAAACCCAACACCTAGGCCTGGGTTACGGTATTAGATCACAATTCCAATTGGAAGAATAGGACACTCGTTGGAGCCATCGCATATGATGATCAGTCGTAATACGATAATAGTAACCTTTTCTACTAGTAGAAGGATGACACATTCATTTCCCGGTTATCACCCTTACCGCATTCGGGCTACGTGTCCCATTTTTGGGTATACACATACTTCACAAGTTCCTGAGTACACAGAGTACCTTCACCTGCGGTACGTTTGGTAGTCCATCTAGCACACATAGTACCAGAGTCTACCCCTCCCTTGTCCTTTTAAAAGAATTCTATCATATCTCGAGAACTCGAACAACATCGAAGTTCCCCAAGCGTTTTGCTTGTTGATAGAAACAGTTTATCTTACTAAGATATAAATGTATATGTATATATACGTACTTCCGAAATTTTCGGAGGAAGTACTAAGGATGTGAGTTGACCGTTACCAACAGATTATTAAATAAGGGGGGAAAGTTTCTACTTGAAACTATATTCAAAATATTAAATAAGTCGGGATAATATTATCCGACGATCTGAAATTATTCGAATGATTTTTGAAAATCAGGAAGTAATTTAAATCCGGTTCTATAATTTTTAAATCATAAATAAACCCTTTAATAAATAGTAAATAATTAAATGATAATCGATAAATAATTAAACCTCGAAGGAGTTTACTTTTAAAAGAATAAAATAATATTCCTCAACTAATTTATGTTTAATACATTAATAACTTTAATATTTAATCGAGATTGAAGTAAATATTTAATGGAGAATACTTTTCCCTAATAAATGAATAGTAAGTAAATATTTCTTGTCCAAATGGTAAAGTACAGTTGAGGGAATACGATCTTTGGAAATCGTTTTAATAAATGCTTGAGATTTTTAATATTGGTAAGTGGACGTTGAGTCCCTTTAAAACGTACTACTATGGACTTGTAATCGTCCTATAATATCACCGGAATGATTCCCGGGTTTTTATCTTGAAATTCCGACCGACTCTCGGTCTTATTATAATACGTCACGCTTATAGCGGAATTAAATATTTCACAATATATACTTATCGTACAACATCGCTATATCATGCAAAAATTCAATAACTACGTATCGTGGCAAACATGGTACCTATGCAATCATAATAAAACAACCCTTTCACAATACAATATTAAATGGAATTGGTTTCGTAAACTTGCCTGTGTATCTCAAGGTGGAGGATGCTATAGGTTCCGCTCAGAAATCTATAATCATGAACACAATTCATTTCGTTAGGTCCCGTTCTAATTTACGACTAACCGCACTCATGCGCTAATTAAGATGCACCCTCTCAACTTGTTTTATTCTTATTATTCCTTTAAGTCCTTATTCACATCATGGTCGCTTCCTTTTTCAAAGTATCTTAATTTCATTTTCCGTTTTCGTCGTCGGCTCCACTTATGGATTCTATGGTTTCTAATCGCGCGGTCTCGGCTCCGATATTTTTATAAAATTTAAAAATCATTATTTTCACTTGAAATTTTTATGAAAGTTAGGAAACTCAAAATGCTACTCAGTGTAAAAATTTCATAATTTATGAACATTCTTAAGTCAATCCTTTATATTTTCAAAGTTCGTAATTCGTCACAGTTTTTATCACGAAAATCACTTTTTGTAAAATGGCCATAACTTTTGATCCGTAAATCAGAATCAAGCGATTCAAGTTCCTAAACGATCCATATAACACTTCCTATCATAATTAAGGTTTATGTTTCAAGAAACTACAGTTTAAATCTTCGGGAATTTGTGCAGAAACTTAAGATTACTTTTTTTTCGTTTTAATGAGATTACGTTTACGATCGGAGTTTCGTTTACGCCTTAAATCTTTATACTATCACCAACAATCATCATATCATCATCAACACACTAACTCCTCTCAATAACATCATGTTCTTGAGGCAACAACAATCAACCTTAAATCTACCTAACTAAACATCAAGATCTTAACAATATCACCACTAAAACTAGGTTTATAACTACATACTAAAAGGATCTTGAAATTGAATTTTAAATAAAGTTGGGTCAAAGATTTTTACCTTTATTGAAAGCTTGATATGTGTTCTTGATGATGGTGAAGTCTTGGGAGTTCTTGGTATGGTTTTTGGAACCTAAAACCACCATTAAAATCAAGAAACCAAAGAAGAGTTATTATTCATACTATTCATTCTCAACTTTCTTGATTTTATATCACCCATCAAACCTTAATAAAAAGAGATCAAAGATTTATCTTACCTTAGTTTGGTTGTTAGGAAGCTTGAGAATTAATGGGAGGATTTAACCATGGCTATAACTTGAGGTTTTGATTTTGAATTCCTTGGCTTGATGAAGAAGGCCGAATGGAACAACTGAAGAAATGGGGAGAGTTTTTATGCTTGCTTCCTTGGTTGCTTCTTGGAAATTATGTTGGTGATATCTTATATTGATTTTATATTCTCTAGTTTAGAATCCTAGGTTTATTCTTGTTGCCAAATCCATGGACAAATCTAACTAGCTTCCTAGTTTACAAGCTAAGCTACTTGTTTTAGCTTCCTTAGCTCACTATTTCATAAGCCTTGGTTGATCATCCTATAGCTAGCTCACTATTTGATAAAGTAACCATGGTTACTTTCTTACCACGATTAGTTAGTGCGTTACATTTATTTAATCGTTTACGCGTTCGCTCGGTCGCTTAAACATTTTCGTAATACTTCCTCGTAAATGGTTCGTGACATAATTCCTTTCGTATTTATTCCTTATATTTTAAATTATCATACTTGGATATAAATCTGTAGGGTTTTAATCTTGTAATTATATTGTGATTCCCGTAATCCTTGATGAGTCGTAAATATGGTTGTTTTTCAAAGTTCATTTTCTTCGAAAACTAATAGCGTTTACATACACTCATTTGGTACGTATAATCATAATATTAACTCTGAAACTCATTTTCACATGTACTACATAGTGTGGACTCAAAGTTTTTCCCGTCCGTGAGGGTTACTATTCATTAAATGTTTTACAAGGTCTCAAAAATTCGAGTTATTACAGTCTTCCCCTCTAACAAGAATTCCGTCCCGGAATCAATTAGAAAATAAGTGGGGATATCTATTCCTCATTGCGTCTTCAAGTTTCCAAGTTGACTCTTTGAAATTTTGATTTCTCCATATGATTCTAACCAGCTCCACAGTCTTGTTCCTCAGCACTTGTTCTTTTTGGTCCATTATCCTTACTGGCTGCTCGATGTAGGTCAGGTCTGGTTGTAAATCTACCTGCTCGTATTCTATTACATGTCGTGCATTTGTATGGTACTTCCTTAACATAGACACGTGGAACACTTTGTGCACTTGTTCCAGATTAGGAGGCAAGGCGAGCTCGTAAGCTAGAGGTCCTATCCTCCTCAAAATTTCAAAGGGTCCTATGAATCTGGGACTCAGCTTCCCTTTCTTCCCAAATCTCATCACTCCTTTCCACGGAGATACCTTCAATAGCACTAAATCTCCTACTTCATATTCCCTATCCTTCCTGGCCTGGTCGGCGTACTTCTTTTGTCTGTCCTGAGCCGCTACCAATCTTTTCTTGATCAGTCCCACCATTTCACTGGTCTGTTAGACTAACTCTGATCCTATTATCTTGTGTTCTCCAACTTCATCCCAACATAGGGGAGAGCGACATCTCCGTCCATAAAGAGCTTCATATGGAGGCATTCCTATTCTAGTGTGATAACTATTGTTGTAAGAAAATTCGATCAGGGGTAAGTGGTCATTCCAGTTTCCTTTAAAATCAATGGCACATACTCGTAGCATATCTTCTAGGGTCTGAATAGTCCTTTCGCCTTGTCCATCAGTCTGGGGGTGATAAGCGGTACTCATGTTTAGCCTGGTGCCTACGCATTCTTAGAAGCTTCTCCAAAATCGGGAATTAAACCTTGGGTCTCTATCTGACACTATGGCTACAGGAACGCCGTGTCTCACTACAATTTCTTTCAAGTAAATGTCCACCAACTTGTCTACGGTGTACCTTTCGTTGATTGGTAGGAAGTGTGCGGACTTGGTCAATCTATCTATGATAACCCATATGGCGTCGTGATTGGTCTTCGTCCTTGGTAGGCCTGTCACAAAATCCATGGCTATATGCTCCCATTTCCATTCCGAAATTTCCAGGGGCCGTAATAGTCCACTAGGTCGCTGATGTTCAGCCTTCACTCTCTGGCATGTCAAGCACTTGCTGACCCACTCTACTACTTCTCTCTTCATGTTAGGCCACCAATAATAATCCTTAAGGTCACGGTACATCTTCGTACTTCCTGGGTGGATTGAATATCTGGAGCTATGCCCTTCGTGCAGCAGCTCGCCCTTTAACTCTTGCACATTTGGAATCCAAATTCGGGACGCATACCTCATGATCCCTTTCTCGTCCTTCTCGCATCTCACTTCTTCACTGGTCAATGTTTCTCTTTCTTCACTCGCCTTCTTTTCCTGACATACTCGTATCTTTTCAGTCAGTTCCTGCACTAGCTTAATCTCAAATAATCCTTCCGTTCCTTTACCGGTCATTCTCACGTCAATTTCCATCTTCTCGAATTCTTTAATTAGCTCCTCTGATGTCATTATCATCTTGAGTCTTTCCTTCCTATTAAGGGCGTCAGCCACCACATTGGCTTTACCCGGGTGATATAAAATTTCACAGTCGTAGTCCTTAATCAACTCTAACCATCTCCTTTGTCTCATGTTCAGTTCCTTCTGAGTAAAATTATATTTGAGGCTCTTATGGTCTGTGTAAATTTCGCATTTCTCACCGTATAGGTAGTGTCTCTAAATTTTTAGGGCAAACACTATGGCTGCTAATTCTAGATCATGCGTAAGGTATCTGCTCTCATACTCCTTCAATTGCCGAGAGGCATACGCTATAACTTTGTCGTGCTACATAAGCACACATCCTAATCCCTTAAGTGATGCGTCACTGTATATCACAAATTATCCCTTTCCATCGGAAAAAGCGAGCACTGATGCTGACACAAGCCTCCTTTTCAGCTCCTGAAAGCTTTCCTCACATTTCTCTGTCCATACAAACTTTTCTGTCTTCCGGGTAAGTCTAGTCAATGGACTAGCTATCTTAGCAAAGTCTTGCACGAATTGTGACGACTGAGAATTTTGCGACGTAATTAAGTGAATAAAGTGTGATTTATGTAAAGTGATTATAATTATGTGATTAAGTGATTGGTTAATTGTCTTTACTGTATATTAGAATCTGGGAGCGTAGATAGACGCGTTCCAATTTAAAGAGTCAGCTTGTGAATTAAACTGTGTTGTCGGGCCGTCAGGTAGAACGGAACCCGTCCTAAAAAGGGGATTAAAGTGTTTAAAATGTGAATTATGTGTTATTATGAGTAATGAAATGCTTGAGTAAAGTAATGCGATCTAGTGACGTGTTGGTCGAGAATGATATTGTAAAGCGTAATTGAAACGCTAAGCGTCGGGCCGTCAGGCTGAACGTGACCCGGTACGCGTAGAAAGGAATAATATTAAAGAAGGACAAATTTTTATGATCAGACATGAGTTGTGATGTGTTCATATGTGTGCTTGCTTGTCTGTATGCATGATTACGTGATCTGTTGATATTTTTATGGATTTAAAGGAATTATTTGAATTAAATAAGGTTTATTTAACCTTCGCACATTTTTATAAAATTATCTGAGTAAGATAAAGGCATAAGATTTGTTATGTTATCTTCAAAATAGTCTTAGAGACTTTCTAAAAATGATGGACGGATTTATTTGGTGATCGTTGCATTTTAAATTGATTTTTATGTACTAAAATGCTATTATTAACACAAACTTGTAAAAATCGTATAAAATCAACCGTGCGCTCAAAATCTTATTATGAGTAATGGTTGGAAAGCTAATTTCGAGATCTATATCTTAAAATTTTCATCCACAATAATTTTTGATTTTCCGAGAGGGATATATTCAATATTCGATTTCTATCTTATTTGAGTAAAAAGAGAAGGTAAATCAATCAAAAAGGGGGATTAGTGAATTACCAAATGACCCCTACCCCCCCTTATTATATATAAACTCATTCTCTTCCTCTTTCTTTCTTTTCCAACCGGCCACTTCTTTCTTTTTCTCCCATTTTCTCATTCTTCTCTCTCTCTTTTTTCTCTCTCTCACTCTCGAAGTCTCTCTCTCTTTTCCTCTTGGTACATCTCTCTTCTTCACTTGATTTTTATGGATTCTTCCATAGAATTTCATCCTTGTTCCATATAGAAGCTTTGATCCACTTGCATGTGTAGTTTGGTACTTGCATGCGGATGTGTGTGTGTGTGTGTGTAGGTTCGGCCTTGCCGAGTTCTTGTTTTATAGAATCAAGATGATGTGAATTTGTGGTGATCATGTCTTGCATGTGTTTGTTGTTGTGATTTTTAGGAATAATCGGAGGTTTTATGGTTGGATACCCTCGAATGAGGGCACCACCGTGAAGCTACCGCCACCGGTGATGAACTCCAGTGAACCGGTGGTGAGTGATGATGTAAACACTGAGCTCTACTAACACCAAATACTTATTTTTGATTGTTGTGTAATAACCCCAAAAAAATTTTGAACTTTTTGTAACCCTTATGAATAGTGATTTTGCTGATTATGCTGAATAAGAAAACTTTTCATGCCACACTATGTAGGGGTTCTTTTATTGATATTCTGAGATCTTATTAGTACTCTATATGGTATATAAGTGTATGTAAAGATCATCAGAATCCAAATTCGAACACTTTAATTTTTCCCGAAAACCTACCAGATACAGAAAGAATTAAGTATAAGGTAACATGATTAAAAGGATTTTAATTCAAGGATTATAAGAGAGGATCATAAAAGGAATATAAAATATTGAGAAAGGTTTAAGGGAACCTAAGTAATGAGATCTCCCTCAAATGATAAACGAGAACGAAAGTTAAGCGAACCGTATAACAGATAAGCGGTCATTAGCCAAGTAATTAGGGGTTAATCAAAGAGATTAGTGGGTGATGATGTCATCACACCAACAAGTAGAAGACAAGTGTAAGAAGATAACATAAGAAGGGTGACATAAGCATGACAAGGAGAAGTGTTTTGTTGGATGATTCTAGGCCAAGTAAAAGTTACCATGGTAAAAATTCTAATTAATTTTCAAAGCCAAAAGGGAATCAACCAACAAATAACATAACACAAAAAATCAAGAAGCTCACTTTGTTCCTCAAGAACAAAGCTCTCGGCCTTTTTCCATTTCAAAAGAAAAGAAAATCCAAATTCAAGTTCCAAGAATTGTGAAATTGTGAGGTAATTATCCAAGGTTCCTTGTTCATAGATATAGCTATCCTATGAATATAAGCTTCCATTTCCTTCACAATCTTTTACAATAATTCATGGAAGAAGAGGGTGAATAGTGTTTTCAAGATCTTGAAATTTTTTATCTTGTGTTTTCTTTAGATAAAGCTTTAGCAAGGATTTTCAAGGGTTGTTTCAAGCTCCTTAAGTTACTTCTACTCACCAAGGAAGGTATAATCTCATACCCTAACCTTACTTTTGATTATTTAGAGCTTTTTATGCTAGGTTTAGTTCTTGGGAGGAATTATTCATGTATATTTAGAGTTGGGTTGGTTTTGTAATGAGTTTGAAGTTGTAAATATTGATTATTGGTTAATGAACTTAAGTATAAGCTTTTAGTTCATGTTTGAGGGTAGTATAACTTGGAAATCTTGAGATGTTGGGGCTGTTGTAGTAAAGTATGGATGGAGTTTGGTTGTAGTGATGATTGTGGGTTGAATTGTGGATTGATTGGAATGGTATAAATTTGGTAATCGCGTAAACATAGTCGTCGTAATGCCCGATTTACCTTAGACTGATTTTGTTCTTAACTTCAGGACCCGTGAACTCACTATTAGGTTTTGACCATTTCCATGATTAGATAGTTCATGTTATGAGCTTCGTTTTGATATATGGTTCGCTTGAATCTGATGTACGGTTTAGGAGAAACAACCATTTTAAGTAACGGCGTTTTGCGAACGAACCATTACCCCTCGACTTACTTTAAAACCTTGGTTAAGGCCCTTAAATGACTATTTGGAGTATGAAACAATTATGTAAAGTGGATTAGGCAGTTGGTAGAGTACTCGCGAAAGAATCTCCTTTAAATTCTTAATGGTTAATTTATTTAAAATGATAGAGCCGAGGGTACTCGAGCGACTTAAGTGAATCGTTAAGCGCAAAAGCGAACGTTAGAGTCTAATTGGTTAAAGCCTAGTTTCTTAAGCGACTTTGGTTTAATTCCAACTTATATGTTGTTTATAGGTTACCAGACTCATCCCAAGCCTTTTACCACCCCCCGTCGCTCAGGAAAGTTTTCTACCCGTTATACTGTTGTTGTGATGTATATATGTATATGCATTATCTTGTGATAAGTGCATGATTGTTGTTAGCAAATCTTGCGATATATTGGAGCATGCTGATATGGTATATATGCATGCCTGTTTCGTAATCTTGATATCTAATTGTTGATTCAAATGCTTATAAGTTGCATAATACCTATGCTAGAGATAAGCAGTAGTTGCGTATACCCTTGGTATAGGGGACCCAAAGGTGAACATTTTCTAAACCGGGAGTCGATGTTCCCGAGTATAATATATATATATATATATAGATAGATATAGTTTTCAAAACTATGAATCGAATAAGGTTTATTCGATAACTTTATTTTATTTAATGAATATTATTTTGAATATTCATTCGAGGACTTATGACTCAGCTTATTTTATTAAAAAATATTCTTTATTTTATTAAAGAATAATGTTTCGATATTTCAAACTTATTTTCGATTATTTAAATAAAGATTGTACTTTCGTATACGTATATCTTTGGTTATTTATTATTCATTTCAAGTATGAGTTTTAAAACTTTTACTTCAATTATTTTTATAAGGATTATCCTTATGGGAATATTATTTAAATAATAATATTCAGATATTTTCTAATATATCGGGACTGATTTATTTCATTAAATCAGCGTTACTCCAAACATTCTTAAAAATATTTTCGAGTCTTCAAAATGATTTTAAAAGTTAGAGCGGATCCCAAAACTCGTTTTCAAATTTAAGATCTTCCTTTCGAAGGGGATTTAAATACTCGCTTAAAAATTGAGGGATCCGGCTATGTGGTGTATTTTATATTCGCAACGAGGTTGTTGTTTTGATAAATGAATTGATTACTTACCCAACGTTCGGGAAGTAAGTCCATCTAATTGAGTCGGCGTAAGCGACAGGCCGGGGTACGGTCTATCAAAGTGTAAGTGGCTGGGTGGCAATCCATCAACGCGTAAGAGGCCGGGTGGCAGTCCAGCACAAGGTCCTAATGCGGCCAGGGTGATGACCAGTGGGGGATTCGTCCATCTACTAGTAGAAAAGGTTACTTATTTGTATCTTTGCCTGATCAGCAAGATATCGGGTTTATGCCAAAATTCTTTTCTTTCCAAATTCATTGGATATTGCAACTCTGTTCATACTTTACATGACAGAGGTTTTCAGGAAATGTATGAGAGATATATATGGATATATATATATATATATATATATATCGGGACTTAATGAAGTATCTCGTAACTTCATTTCATTCAATAATATTTTAAAGATCGAATCTATTCAAGTCTTATGTGGTAGTCCCACCTATGTGATGAACTTCGAAAACTTATTATACTTGGAACGGTGATAGTTCAAGTAGTTTTACAAAAAGATATAAGTATAGTGAAGTAATTGGTAACTTCATCTTCCTTTAAGCTTATATCCAGTAAGTAATTACCTTACACTTGATAAAGGTTTCTAGTAAGTTATCCATTTAGATACTTGCATTATTGTTTACACTATATATTATCTTACGAGCTGTAATGCTCACTCTTGCTTCATTTCTTCATCACACAACAACAGTTAGGAAAGATGGCCAGAGTCAAGCAGACCCAGCGCAAGCGCGTGGGAAGCGTCCCACGTCTTCCCGTTTATATCTTAGCTGCTATAGCTGCAGAGGTAGATCTATTTGTAGATTAGACATTCTACTTTTGGGAATCAATTATGTATAATTATAACTTGTGACAGATAAAGGCAATTAACTGTAAACTTATCAAGTAATCATTTTGGGTTGTAATAACTTTTAAATTATGGATTCAAGGACTTGTACCTATTTCAATTTCATCTATAAGACAATAACGTGTTGTGGTGTGTGTTAGTGTGGGGTTACAGCATGAGGCTATTTATTATTAATTAAGTTAAGTGATATTGTGGAAAGAAAGACCGTGACCCCGGATCCCCGAC
Organism: Apium graveolens; assembly: GCF_009905375.1. Taxonomy (NCBI): domain Eukaryota; kingdom Viridiplantae; phylum Streptophyta; class Magnoliopsida; order Apiales; family Apiaceae; genus Apium; species Apium graveolens. The sequence continues at coordinate 46,388,576 of NC_133655.1, read as the reverse complement.
CCCGGATCTGGGGGTCTTACAGAAATGGTATTAGAGCTAAGCGTTATAAACCTCAGAGATGATGCGACGATATAATAATAAACTCACAAAGGTAATAAGAACTTTTACCAAGTTCATGGTCGGACTACTTAAAGTAGCGCTGACAGTTAAAACCCTTACGGGAACCCTTATGAGTATCATGGTAGTAACTTAGCTCGTTTAATGTGTAGGCGCATGAGATAGAGGACCCAGAAATGTTCGAGCATGAGCATGATGAGGCACTGCTAGATGCCGAGGATCAGGAGGAGCCTGAGATCGAGGAAGAGGAGGAGGAGGAGGAGGAGGACCCCTAAGAGGAGTCAAAGATGGAGGTTATTACAATTTCAGATGAGGAGGACCCAGATGAGGTCCCAGTGGCTGAGGAGCATGTCGGAGCTATGGTAGAGTACACTGGTACCCCTTTACCCTCACTCCCGGTGGTCAGAGCTCCTACCCCTCCACCACTATCTTGGAGACCCTATGATGACAGCTCTGAGACCCATACTCCCGAGCCTAGGCAGACCGAGGAGGTACCCCCAACAGCTCCGGATTCACCACCTCTCGACTCTGCCCATAGGCAGTCTTTGTTAGCTCACGGCTATGTTCAGGATGTACTGAGGACTCGAGTGGCTGTTGCTGAGGCCCGGCTGGATGAGGTCAGGAGGGAGTTGGAGGTGGAGAGGGCTGGTAGGCGTGCCCGAGCTTATGAGACTAGAGCTACCATACCCCGATCCCTGAGGAGGGAGCTGACTGGGATAAAGCTCAGGGCCCGTGCAAGACTCTGATTACTTCAGGGGGACAGGCATGGCAGGATCTCCGGGAGGCAGGCTGACTACATTTTCCGTCGTGCGATGGAAAGGGTGTGGGAGTTGACCCGCTCCGGTGTGTGATTCAGGACAAGTGATGTGGTAGTCTAGTCGTCTAGTTAGTCAAGGCCATAGTAAGAGCCAATTTTTCGGGATAGTTGACTTGTATATAGTATCCCTTTCTCTGACTAGACAGATAGACTCTTGTACATCACTTTTGGGCAGATGACTGTAGCACTGTTGTACTTTTGACCAGATCGAACTATGTATTTCTCGCATTATGTATATATTTGTTTCCTTTTAGTTCGGTTCTTTAAGTGACGAGATCACTGTTTTTATCATTATTATTACTGCACTTCTTATTAGAACTGTCATAATATAATAGAATTGCGAGATACGTTCTCCCCATTATAGAACTGTGCAAGGCACAATATTATGTATGATTGTGACCTAACGTTGAATTTCCCCAAAAAATTATCAGTATCATGCCACCAAGAAGGATTGGAACTAGGGCGAACCCTGGGTTTGAGGATCAGGGAAGCCATAACTAGGATGGTAGGATCCAAGAACACAGGGAAGAGGAAGATGAGGATTATGTTGAACAGGATGACTCCCAGTATGAAGAGGAGGAGGAAACATTTGATGTTGAAGGATTTGAGATAGAGGCTGGAGAAGGATAAACTGAGGTTGAGCAACATGTACCAAACCCAGGCATGGATCCCATGGGGCAGTTCATGCAACTACTAAGGCAGAACTTGGAACGTCAACCCAACCCACCCCTTCAAGGAAATAACAATGTTGTGGCAAACTCTTTCAGGGCTTCCAAGTCCCTTAAGCCCCCTGAGTTCCACGGATCAGCCGACCCTGTTGAGGCAAGGGCATGGCTAAAAGAAATGGAGAAATCCTTTGAGATTCTAAGTACCGATGAGGCACAGAAGACTGTATTTGCTACCTACCTTCGGAAAGGAGAGGCCAACTACTGGTGGGAGGCCAAGAAAAACATGGAGACAGATGTTATCATAACCTGGGAGAGGTTTAGTCAGTTGTTTTTAGGAAAATATTTCCCGAGGTTTATGGAGAACCAGATGGAGCTCAAGTTCTTGGAGCTAAAGCAAAATAACTTATCTGTGGCAGAGTACGAAGCAAAATTTACTGAATTATCAAGGTTTGTGCCGGAGTTTGTGAGCACCGAGGAAAAGAAAGCTAGGAGGTTTCAGCAAGGACTAAAATCGTGGATTCAGAATAGGGTGGTAATCCTTGAGCTTACAGATTATGCCACTCTAGTGCAAAAGGCAACAATTGCAGAAGCCGGAAGTGAACAGATGCAGAAGGAAAGAGAGAAGAAGGGAATAAAGAGGATAAGTATGAGCATGTGTGGAGGTTCCGCAGGAGGGAGCCTCCCAACTAGATTTAATCAAGGAGCAGTGTCCCTACCGGAAAGGAGCACTGGGTTTAAGCAGCCAATGAGTGTGAATGTGAGCCAGAGCGGCCAGAAGTCAGGAAGGTCCTATTCCAACCAGTCTCGACCCCCATTACCAGCCTGTAACACTTGTAGAAGGATACATTCTGGGGAGTATAAAGGAAAGCCGGTAATCTGCTTCAAGTGTGGTCGAGAAGGTCACTATTCGGACAAGTGCACTTCGCCAAACCCCATTACCCGCCCAACCATCACTTGTCATTAGTGTGGACGCCCGGGTCATTGGAAGAGGGAATGCCCAATGAACAAACCAGCAGCTTCGGGAGCCAGCAGGGCTGCCTCCAATAAGCCACCTATTGCGAGGACTTTCAATATGACAGTTCAAGATGCTATGAAAGACTCAGATGTGATAGCAGGTACCCTTTCTCTAAATTCAGTCAGTGAAAATATTTTATTTGATTCTGGCACAACTAAATCTTTTATATCAAAGGACTTTGCGCATAAATTAAGACTTAAGACTGAACCCTTGATAGAACCCTTACAAGTGGAAATAGCCAATCATGAAATTATTCCTGTTAACCAGATTCACCCCGCCTGTGAGTTAGGCATAGGGGAACGATCTTTTAGTGTTGATCTGATTCCTTTTAAATTAGGGGAATTTGACGTAATTTTGGGAATGGACTGGCTATCTAGCAATGATGCTCAGATAGACTGTAAAGGGAAGAAAGTTAAGCTGAATATCCCAGGGAAGAAAGGAGTCATATTCAGATAGAAGAGGCAGACGCAAAATTTTTTGACCATGGCCCAGGATAATAAGATGCTATGGAAAGGAAATGTGGCTTACCTATCCTATGTGGTGGACAGGCAGAAGGAGGTGCCCAACTTGCAAGACATTCCGGTAGTCAATGAATTCGAAGATGTGTTTCCACAAGACCTTCCGGGATTACCACCTGATAGAGTAATTGAATTCGCTATTGAGTTGGCCCCAGGGACAGCGCCAGTTTCAAAGGCACCATACCGGTTAGCCCCATTAGAAATGAAGGAAATGGCTACCCAATTACAAGAGCTTTTGGATAAGGGTATGATAAGACCCAGTGTGTCTCCGTGGGGAGCACCAGTATTATTTGTTTAGAAGAAAGATGGGAGCATGAGGCTGTGCATCGACTACCGAGAGTTGAACAAGCTAACCATAAAGAACAGGTACCCGTTACCCAGAATAGACGATCTGTTCGACTAGCTAAATAATGCTGTTTATTTTTCCAAGATTGACCTGAGAACTGGATATCACCAACTAAAGATTAAACCCGAAGATATTCCCAAGACTGCGTTCCGTACCAGGTAAGGGCACTATGAGTTCTTGGTAATGTCCTTTGGATTAACCAACGCCCCAGCGGCTTTCATGGATTTAATGAATAGAGTATTCAAGAAGTACTTGGACAAGTGTGTGATAGTTTTTATCGATGATATTTTAATCTACTCCAGGACCGAGGCAGAACATGCAAAACATTTGAGGATAGCTCTAGGAATACTCAGAGAAGAACAGTTGTTTGCCAAATTCTCAAAGTGTAAATTCTGGCAGAAGGAAGTACAGTTTTTAGGACATGTGATCAATAAAGAAGGAGTATTGGTCGACCCCTCCAAGATAGAGGCGGTCTCAAATTGGGAAAGGCCAACCACACCCACAGAGGTAAGGAGTTTCATAGGATTGGCCGGCTACTATCGTAGATTTATACAGGACTTTGCGAAGATCGCAGCCCCTTTGACACGGCTTACTCGTAAGACAGAGAAGTTTGAATGGACAAAAAAATGTGAGAACAGTTTTCAAGAATTGAAGAAAAGGTTGGTAACGGCCCCGGTGTTGGCATTGCCAGACGAAAAAGGAGATTTTGTGATATATAGTGACGCGTCGCACAAAGGATTAGGGTGTGTGCTTATGCAGCACGGTAAGGTGATTGTGTATGCGTCGAGATAACTGAAGGAATACGAGATTAGATATCCTAGTCATGACCTTGAGCTCGCGGCAATAGTTTTTGCCTTAAAAATTTGGAGGCACTACTTGTATAGAGAGAAGTGCGAGATTTTCACAGACCATAAGAGCCTCAAGTACATATTCACGCAGAAAGAGCTCAACATGCACCAAAGGAGATGGTTAGAACTAATCAAGGACTATGATTGTGAGATTCTCTATCATCCAGGGAAAGCCAATGTGGGGGCTGACGCCCTTAGCAGGAAGGAAAGACTCAAAATGATAATGACTTCGGAGAAATTGATAAGGGATTTCGAGAGAATGGAAATAGAGGTAAAGGTAACCGGAGCCAGAACTAAAAAGCTGTTTGAGATCTCGATGCAGCCAGAGTTATTGGAAAAGATTAGATTGTGCCAAGAAAAAGTAATGAATGAAGGCAGAGAGTCAATGACTGGAGAAGAGATCCATACTGAGAGAGATGATAAGGGGATAATGAGGTATTCCTATAGGATTTGGGTTCCGAATGTTCAAGAACTTAAAGACGAGATTTTGGATGAAAGCCATATTTCGAGGTATTCCATTCACCCGGGGAGCACCAAGATGTATAGGGATTTGAAGGAGTATTACTGGTGGCCCAACATGAAGAGGGACGTAGCAGAATGGGTAAGCAAATGTTTGACTTGCCAAAGAGTAAAGGTAGAGCACCAGAGACCAAGTGGGCTTTTACGACCCCCAGAGATTCCCGAATGGAAATGGGAACAGATAGCCATGGATTTTATTGTCGGCTTACCAAGGACGAAAGCCAATCATGATGCCATGTGGGTGATTATAGACCGACATACAAAGTCAGCTCACTTCATTCCTATCAATGAGAGAAACACAGTCGATAGACTGGTGAACATTTACCTTAAGGAAATAGTGACGCGACGTGGAGTCCCAGCGTCCACTGTCTCAGACTGAGACCCCAGGTTCAACTCCAGATTTTGGAGGAGCTTTCAAGAATGTGCGGGGACCAAATTAAATATGAGTACCGCTTACCATCCCCAAACGGACGGGCAAAGTGAAAGGACCATCCGGATACTAGAGGATATGTTGAGAGTCTGTGCAAAAGACTTTAAAGGAAGTTGGGATGATCACTTGCCATTAATCGAGTTTTCTTATAATAATAGCTTTCATGCCAGCATTGGAATGCCGCCTTATGAGGCCCTGTACGGAAGAAGGTGTCGATCTCCCTTATACTGGGATGAAATGGGGGAGCGAAAGATGCTCGGACCCGAAGTAGTCCAAAGGACCAAAGACATAGTGGATCTTATCAGAGAACGGCTTGTAGCAGCCCAAGACCGACAGAAGAAGTATGCAGACCTAGCCTGAAAGGACAAAGAGTATGAAGTAGGGGACTTAGTACTACTAAAAGTATCCCCTTGGAAGGGATTATTGAGGTTCGGAAAAAAGGGAAACTAAGCCCAAGATACATTGGACCTTTTGAGATACTAAGACGGATTGGAAAGTTAGCTTACGAGCTAGCCTTACCCCCGAACCTACAACAAGTTCATAATGTGTTCCATGTGTCAATGCTAAGGAAGTATCATCGGGATACCAGACACATAGTGGAGTACGAGCAGGTGGATATGCAACCAGGTCTAACTTACGTGGAGAAACCAGTAAAGATTATGGATAAGAAGGAACATGTGCTTCGGAACAAAGTGATCAAGCTAGTCAGAGTGCTATGCCAGAACCATAATGTGGAGGAATCAACTTGGGAACTAGAGAGCGCAATGCTAGAAAAGCACCCCCAATTGTTTTCTATCTCATTCCGGGATGAAATCCTTTTAAGGAGGGGAGACTGTAATAACCCCAAAAAAAAATTGAACTTTTTGTAACCCTTATGAATAGTGATTTTGTTGATTATGCTGAATAAGAAAACTTTTCATGCCACACTATGTAGGGGTTCTTTTATTGATATTCTGAGATCTTATTAGTACTCTATATGGTATATAAGTGTATGTAAAGATCGTCAGAATCCAAATTCGAACACTTTGATTTTTCCCGAAAACTCACCAGATACAGAAAGAATTAAGTATAAGGTAACATGATTAAAAGGATTTTAATTCAAGGATTATAAGAGAGGATCATAAAAGGAATATAAAATATTGAGAAAGGTTTAAAGGAACCTAAGTAATGAGATCCCGGGTATGATCCCTCAAACGATAAATGAGAACGAAAGTTAAGCGAACTGTATAACAGATAAGCGGTCATTAGCCAAGTAATTACGGGTTAATCAAAGAGGTTAGTGGGTGATGATGTCATCACACCAACAAGAAGAAGACAAGTGTAAGAAGATAACATAAAAAGGGTGACATAAGCATGACAAGGAGAAGTGTTTTGTTGGATGATTCTAGGCCAAGTAAATGTTACCATGGTAAAAATTCTAATTAATTGTCAAAGCCAAAAGGGAATCAACCAACAAATAACATAACACAAAAAATCAAGAAGCTCACTTTGTTCCTCAAGAACAAAGCTCTCGGCCTTTTTCCAATTCAAAAGAAAAGAAAATCCAAATTCAAGTTCCAAGCATTGTTAAATTGTGAGGTAATTATCCAAGGTTCCTTGTTCATAGATATAGCTATCCTATGAATCTAAGCTTCCATTTCCTTCACAATCTCTTCCAATAATTCATGGAAGAAGAGGGTGAATAGTGTTTTTAAGATCTTGAAATTTTTGATCTTGTGTTTTCTTTAGATAAAGCTTTAGTAAGGATTTTCAAGGGTTGTTTCAAGCTCCTTAAGTTACTTCTACTCACCAAGGAAGGTATAATCTCATACCCTAACCTTAATTTTGATTATTTAGATCTTTTTATGCTAGGTTTAGTTCTTTGGAGGAATTATTCATGTATATTTAGAGTTAGGTTGGTTTTGTAATGAGTTTGAAGTTGTAAATCTTGATAATTGGTTAATGAACTTAAGTATAAGCTTTTAGTTCATGTTTGAGGGTAGTATAAATTGGAAATCTTGAGATGTTGGGGCTGTTATAGTAAAGTATGGATGGAGTTTGGTTGTAGTGATGATTGTGGGTTGATTTGTGGATTGATTGGAATGGTATAAATTTGGTAATCGCGTAAACATAGCCGTCGTAATGCCCGATTTACCTTAGACTGTTTTTGTTCTTAACATCAGGACCCGTGAACTCACTGTTAGGTTTTTACCATTGCCATGATTAGATAGTTCATGTTGCGAGCTTCATTTTGATAAGTGGTTCGCTTAAATCCGATGTACGGTTTAGGATAAATGACCATTTTAAGTAACGGCGTTTCGCGAACGAACCATTACCTCTCTCCTTACTTTAAAACCTTGGTTAAGGCCCTTAAATGACTAATTGGAGTATGAAAGAATTATTTAAAGTGGATTAGGAAGTTGGTAGAGTACTCGCGAAAGAATCTCCTTTAAATTATTAATGGTTAATTTATTAAAAATGATGGAGCCGAGGGTACTCGAGCGACTTAAGTGAATCGTTAAGCACAAAAGCGAACGTTAGAGTCTAATCGGTTAAAGCATAGTTTCTTAAGCGACTTTGGTTTAATTCCAACTTATATGTTTTTTATAGGTTACCAGACTCATCACAAGCCTTTTACCACCCCCGGTCGCTCAGGAAAATTTTCTACCCGTTATATTGTTGTTGTGATGTATATATGTATATGCATTATCTTGTGATAAGTGCATGATTGTTATTAGCAAATCTTGCGATATATTGGAGCATGCTGATATGGTATATATGCATGCCTGTTTCGTAATCTTGTTATCTAATTGTTGATTCAAATGCTTATAAGTTACATAATACCTATGCTAGAGATAAACAGTAGTTGCGTATACCCTTGGTATAGGGGACCCAAAGGTGAATATTTTCTAAACCGGGAGTCGATGTTCCCGAGTATAATATATATATATATATATATATATTTATATATATAGATATAGTTTTCAAAACTATGAATCGAATAAGGTTTTTTCGATAACTTTATTTTATTTAATGAATATTATTTTGAATATTCATTCGAGGACTTATGACTCTGCTCATTTTATTTAATAAATATTATTTTGAATATTCATTCGAGGACTTATGACTCATCTTATTTTATTAAATAATATTCTTTATTTTATTAAAGAATAATGTTTCGATATTTCAAACTTATTTTCGATTATTCAAATAAAGATCGTACTTTCGTATAAGTATATTTTTGGTTATTTTTTATTCATTTCAAGTATGAGTTTTAAAACTTTTACTTCAATTATTTTTATAAGGATTATCCTTATGGGAATATTATTTACAATAATAATATTCAGATATTTTCTAATATATCGGGACTGATTTATTTTATTAAATCAGCATTACTTCAAACATTTTAAAATGTTTTCCAGTCTTCAAAATGATTTTAAATGTTAGAGTGGATCCCAAAACTCGTTTTCAAATTTAAGATCTTCCTTTCGAAGGGGATTTAAATACTCGCTTAAAAATTGAGGGATCCGGCTTTGTGGTGTATTTTATATTCGCAACGAGGTTGTTGTCTTGATAAATGAATTGATTACTTACCCAACGTTCGGGAAGTAAGTCCATCTAATTGAGTCGGCATAAGCGACAGGCCGGGGTACGGTCTATCAAAGTGTAAGTGGCTGGGTGGCAGTCGATCAACATGTAAGAGGCCGGGTGACGGTCCAGCACAAGGTCCTAATACGGTCCAGCACAAGGTCCTAGTAGGTTCATCCATCTACTAGTAGAAAATGTTTCTTATTGGTATCTTTGCCTGATCAGCAAGATATCGGGTTTATGCCAAAATTCTTTTATTTCCAAATTCATTGGATATTGCAACTCTGTTCATACTTTACATGACAGAGGTTTTCAGGAAATGTATGAGATATATATATATATGGATATATATATATATCGGGACTTAATGAAGTATCTCGTAACTTCATTTCATTCAATAATATTTTAAAGATCGAATCTATTCAAGTCTTATGTGGTAGTCCCACCTATGTGATGAACTTCGGAAACTTATTATACTTGGAAAAGTGATAGTTCAAGTAGTTTTACAAAAAGATATAAGTATAGTGAAGTAATTGGTAACTTCATCTTCCTTTAAGCTTATATCCAGTAAGTAATTACCTTACACTTGATAAAGGTTTCTAGTAAGTTATCCATTTAGATACTTGCATTATTGTTTACACTATATATTATCTTGCGAGCTGTAATGCTCACTCTTGCTTCATTTCTTCATCACACAACAACTGTTAGGAAAGATGGCCAGACTCAAGCAGACCCAGCGCAAGCGCGTGGGAAGCGTCCCACGTCTTCCCGTTGATATCGTAGCTGCTATAGCTGCAGAGGTAGATCTATTTGTAGATCAGGCATTCTACTTTTGGGAATCAATTATTTATAATTATAACTTGTGACAGATAATGGCAATTAACTGTAAACTTATCAAGTAATCATTTTGGGTTATAATAACTTTTAAATTGTGGATTCAAGGAATTGTACCTATTTCAATTTCATCTCTGAGACTATAACGTGTTGTGGTGTGTGTTAGTGTGGGGTCACAGCATGAGGTTATTTATTATTAATTAAGTTAAATGATATTGTGGAAAGAAAGACCGTGACGACCCGGATCCCCGACCCCGGATCTGGGGGTGTTACATGTTGTGTGTGTTATTTTTGAAAAACGTGAATGGTTTTGATTATTGAAGTTATGGATTTGATTTTTGTTGAATAAAGTGATTATGGATTGTTATTAGAATGGCTAATGGTTTAAAGGAAGTGAAATTGTTATTGCATGATAATTTTTGGTTCGGCATTTGTACTAATAAAAAGGGAATTGGATTTTGTGACTTGATTCTTACTGTAAACTAAGCTTAATTAGTGAGAATGTGATTGCGTGTTGGTTTAAAAGAAGAATTAGTGATGCATGTCATTGTTTGGTCCTTAAATTATGATTTAAAACTTTGCATGTCAAGATTGATCTTTGCATGTGTGTTTTCTTGAAAACACGAATGGGTCTTATGGTTAAAAAGAGAATTAAGTTGATTTTGTGAGTTTACATGCTAATTATATTAGTTGCTAGTGATAATTAAAAGGGAGAACTTGGTTGCATGTCAATGATTGGATGGTGCTTGTGTTTGAATTTTTAATAATTGAAGAAGGTGTTGATTTTTGATTCTTAATGTGATTATGATTCGGTTTTTGGATTAAAAAGAATGAAGCCTAAGCGTAAGAGACTCTTGTAATTTGCATGTTATCAAAAGAGGTTTATTTGTGTTGATTATGTATTATTGAAATTGAGTACACTTGGTTGTGTTTTTGTGTTTATTGTCGAATGGAATATAAGTATAAAAGCGATTGATGTGGTTCCATTACCTTGCTAAGTGATTGCATGTGAAATTCTAGGAGATATGTGATTTATTTGTTTATTGGATGGTTGTTGTGGTTCGAATGAAGGAGTAAAAGAAAAAGGAAATTAAGTTGTTTGATATTAAAAATTAAAGTTATGGTCGTAAAGATTTAGTTGTGAATAAATCATGTACTCGTATGAGTTATAATAGTGTTATGAAGAATAGTTAAGGTTAAGCAAGTATAAGTTGATTGTTGAGTATATAAAGATATAAAGGCTATGAGAAAGGAATGTGTTATGTGCTATGTGCATATGTGTATAAGCTATGCTCGTATATTGAGTCAAGAGTATAATCGAGTTATCTTATTGAGTGATCGTTCCGGGAACGAGAGTTGAGAAACTGACTAAGGTTTTGGTTTTTATTGTAGATTCGGAGCGTGAGGGCATTCAGACTAGGAAAGGGAAGGGTATATGTAAGTCATATGTCATAGCCTATTTGTATATTCGAGGATTCAACTCAACTCAAATAAGAATGTAATAAGTAAATAGTGGATCTACCGTCAAAAGAGATCTCACAGAGTAATATCTGTCAAAGGATTCAGAAACAAGGTTCATCTACAGACTTGAGGAATTAACTCACTGGAAGAAGTTCAAGAAATTGATCATGCCCCAGTGATATAAATCAAGAGTGTGGATTTAATCAAGTGACAGAGATCTCGTTAGAGTATCATTAATTACAAGGATTTAATCTGAAGAAAATCAAGTATCAAAGTCAAGACATGAAGATACGTCACGGAAGTTAGTCACTCATGAACCAGAAAGTACATCGAGTGTCAACATTGAAGTGGTGGAATTGATTCATAATTTTCAGTGATTTTCAGAAAATTTGCAGAAGAATGGTTACAGTTCAAGAATAGTATTAATTCTCTATTAATTAATTAAGTCATATAATTTAATTAAGAAAATAAATTATATCTGCAAAGATTAATTTATTTATTAATTGAATTAATTGATTAATTAATTCTGAATTAATATTAAGATTTTTCAGAATTGTTTTTGGATTAAAATCAGTTTAAATCAGCAAGACAATTGAAAATGAACTAGCATGACAATCTGGATTGTCATACCGATTGTCATGCCAAGTCATTTCAATTGTCATACCGAAAGTTACACTGGGAGGAGGATTGTCTTGCCAGTTCATTCTGATTGTCTTGCTAGTTCAATCAATAGTCTCACCGAAAGTCTTGCTAGCTCAATGGATTGTCTTGCTAGCTCAATGGATTGTCTTGCTGAGCTAAAAGGATTGTCTTGCCAGTTAAATCAAAGGTTAATTGATTACAAAAACAACAGAAGCAACAGAAGTCAATATTCATCCGAAAAACAGTTCAACAACAAAAAAAGGCAGAAGCTGAAAAATATATCATCTCTTCTCTGCTAAATTCAAGATCACAATTTCTAGCTAGTAAAGTTAAATCCAAACCACTAGAAATCATTATCTTGTTTTTGTGTAACTATCTAGCGGATCAAAATCCATAGAACTTAATCTCAAATTGCGTTTAGCATTTGAATCTTTTTATTACAAAAATAGAAAAAGTTCATGTCGAATTTATTCTAGATTTGTGATAATTAATTTGAGATTAATTCCTTATAATCGATACAGTTGTTGTAACACCTTTCAAGTTTAATAATATTCTTATTTAACTTGAATTTTGTTTCATATTTTTATTCCGCATTTAATTCGATTATTCGATACGGTTTGTATTCAACCCCCCCTTCTACAAACACATTGGGACCTAACAATTGGTATCAGAGCCTTCTGATTAACGAACAAATCAAGATCCTAGACTTTTATGATTTTTCAACTCCGTGAATTTTATTTATTCAAAAATTCATAATGACTTCACAAAAAGTTGGAACCGTTAAAATTCCACTATTTGATAAAGAAAATTACATCATGTGGAAGAAGAAGATGCTATTATTTTTATAAGTTACAAATCCCAAATATCTGAACTTGTTAAAGAAGGGTCCAAAAACTCCGATGGTTATTGAACCAGAGGTGATAGAAGATGATGTTGTGATTACCAAAGCTAGAACCTATCCAAAAGAGCCTGAAGATTTTACTCCTGCTGAAAAGGAAGAAGCCTCCTTGGATGCCAGCCTTCAATTAATATTAATTGATTCCTTTGATCCCTTGATGAACAGACATGTGATGAACTGTAAAAATTCCAAACACATATGGGAAACTATTGAGGTGATTAATGAAGGCACAGAGGAAGTTAGGGAGAACAAGTTGGAGATCCTAACCTCTGAGTATGAACATTTTAAATCAAATCCAGGAGAAGGAATTTCTGAAGTGTTTGAGAGGTACAATGCATTGATCAATAACCTGAACATAAATGGAAAATATTATTCAATCAGGGAGGTCAACAAAAAGTTCTTTTTAACACTGCCAACTCATCTTGAACATAGAATCACTGCCATTAGAGAAGCTAGAGATCTGAGTGAGATTTCTTTGGATAGACTCTATGGTGTGTTGAAAACCTATGAGTTGGAGCAGATTCAGCAGAAGGAAGTCTACGGGAAAGATAGAATGGTCAGAACATCTACTGCTCTTGTAGCTGAAGGTCAACAACAACAACAATCTCAACAGTCGGAGAGAATGGTACAGTTTTCCAAGGCTGAGGAAAATGTGATAGTAGCAGAATATGATCCTCCTACTACAAATCAATCCAGTGATGATTTGTATTCATTGGAAGAGCTGGAGCAATTGGAAGATGAGTCAATGGCCCAAATTGTCAAGAGATTCTAGAATGTCAGATTTAAGAGAAATCCCAAGTTCAAGTACAAGTCCAACTACAACAGATTCCAGACAGGTGGATCTTCATCCTCTAACACCAGTAGTGGTGGATACAAAACAGGGATGGTTGATCGGAGCACCATTAGATGCTATAACTGTAATGAGTTGGGACACTTTGCCACAGAATGCAGGAAGCCAAAGCAAGTAAGGAAGAACTCTTATGATTCAAATCAGAAGAGTAACTCTGAAAGGGCTTACCTGGCAAAGTGAAGAAGCTGGGATGATACTGATAGTGAAGATGAAGAAGATGAGAATCTTGCTCTTATGGCTATTGATGGAAAAGCTTCATCATCAAGAAAAGAGGTAAAATATACTGATGCTGAATTAGTTTATCATCTAGGAGGTAACTTAGATTGTGCTCGCCGTGATAATAAACTGTTAAGTTTACAGATCAAAGACCTTGAGAAAGAGGTCAATGAATTAAGACTTGTGCACATTAATCAAGACAAGTTAAAAGAACAAGTATCTTTTCTAGAGAATAGAGTTGACTGTTATAGAAAACTCGAAACTATTCTTAAAGACAAGATCACCGGTCTTGAGACTAAGGTTAGAGCCTACTTCAATACTTGTTCGAAGGCTAAAGAGTTCTACAGTAAGCAAGCTGTTAATCAAACATCTGGAATAGGTTATGATTACAATGTTGCTATTGGAGAATTAGGCATAAACTCCCCTCCTCATGTCTGTGCTAAAGGGAGGGAAGTACCACATGAGCTTAAGGGTGTTGATGAACCCCTTTATAAAGCATCAATTGTTGAACCATTTGATGCGACCTCTTCTGTTATTCATGAAGAAATATGTGCTGAAGATCATGCTAATGAGAAGGTTATTTCCAAGTCAAGTGTGTCGAAAGTTCCAGTCAAAATTATGAAAGCAACTGAGACTAACTCAGACATACATGAGTTGGATAACAAAAATGTCATGTTTACCATGCATAAATTGCCTGATGTTACTCACTCTCATAAAGCATGTGGTGTTTCTAATTGCATGTCTTGTGCTTTTAATATGATGTATGCTTATTTTAATGGTAAGCATGTTTCTAATGATAAGACTACTCCTCGTCAGCATGTGAATAACAAGAAGAATGATAGGTATAAGACTGCTAGTCCTTCTAAGGCTAGAAAGGAGACATTTGTGCCTAAGCCTAAACAGAAATTTGTTAAGGTTGTTTATAAGGTCAAATGTTCAGTCATTGAGAAAGTTGAGACCATTAAAATTAAAAATGTTGTTTTGACTGACAAAGGACAATTCTACAAGTATGCCGGGCCCAACCAAGTTTGGGTTCCGAAGAAGGTCTAATCCATTTGTAGTGTAGGGCATTAAACAGGTGTAACCGGTAGTGTGGATTCTTGACAGTGGATCATCAAGACATATGACCGGAGATAGAGCCCTGCTATCAAATGTGGTTGAGAAAGCTGGCCCCCTGGTTACCTTTGGAGATAACAGCAAAGGTTTATCTGAGGGATATGGCTGTTTGCAAGCTGGATATGTTATCAGTGAAATTTTGTATATTGTGCTAGGTTATTATCAGGAAGTAGTATCTAACATATAGCACCAATGACGAGACTTGAGAATATTACGATATATCAGGCACCTGCTGCACATTACACTTGGAATTGGACTCTAGTAAGATGTGTACAAGTGTACTCCTGGTTGGTGAGTCAAAAGAGGAAGTCAGTGCACCACAGTTCATGGACTTTGCAGTTGCAGATCTATTGGACTATGCAATCTCTTCTTCACAATCTCACTTCAGGTTCGTATGAACTAGTGTACTGCTCAAGCAATTGTCATATTTATAACTCTCTTATCACTAGGCACAAACATATTGTTTTATATGTGCAGTGAGTTTTAGGAGAAAATCAAACTTCTTTCTACATTAGTGATTTCTTATTTCATGTAAAATCCTTTAAAATCACTATTGTACATCATCTCTCTCAAAAGATTAAATGTATAATTTTCATTCATTATAGATCTTAAGTACATTCTATCTCTATATTGCCCTATGTTCTGTGATACAGGTTCAGTCTCCAATGGCTTTCTTTCATTGACAGTCATGAGGTTGAAAACCCACAACATCTATCCCAGACTGTAAAGACAAACACAGAAACAGAACCAACCAACACTCTCTTACCACTAAATGTAGTATGAATGAGCGTGAGGGAGATAGTGCCTTAGTGCACCACATAAGGAAGGTTCTGTAGTCAACCCAGTAGCTCTGTCTCCTACATAGATGAGTAGTATTTAAACTGAGACAACTGCTAGCCCCCATACATCTTCTCAAAAAGATGTAATGGCGGAAAAGGCACAAAAACAGTTACCAGATTCATTCTCTCAACAGGGTGCATCTATTGAAATTTGCCTCTCGGCCAGGGTATCCGATGTAGTGTCACCACCTCAAATATAAACAATTCTTGATGCACAAGGAAAGGTTACACACACAAAGGATGAGTCGACGGAAACAAGAGTTTTGACCATTTTAAGGTCAGATTCGATTGTTCAAGGTTCGTTAATGGACCAATTGCCTTTACAGGTGTTAGGAGAGGATACTGATCCAAAAGCCATATGTCAGTGGTCAGTGTCTACCTCCCCAGGCTTAAATCCCCTGGATGCATCTGCGGATAGTGGATCTGACATAGGTGCAGATCGGCAACTTGTTGACAATGATTCAAATATTACCTGATGAGTCACAAGGAAATGTCTTCACAGACATTAGAAGGGAACCTTGATCTTTATGCTAAATTCTTTGGATCATTGTTTACCTTCCCAGAATTCAAATCTGGAACCCTAAAAGGGAAACTAGCAAGTTGTTAATTATGACTCAGATTCATCTGATGAGTTTAATAAGGATGGGGATTTGTGAACTCCCATTGCACCACCTGTGACCTCCTTAAGGATGGCTAAGGTGATTTTCCTTGCAGGTACAGCTGATTTTTGGAGCTATGAGTGGAGTGATACACTTGTGAGAATGAGTGTAAACACGAGTGGAGAGAAGAGTGAAACACATGTGAGGTACACTAAATAGAATCACATACTCACAGTGAGGAAGAAAGAGAAACACTTGTTATTTCTTTTCCAACCAAGTGAAATATGAGAACTCCTTCAGATGACGGCATACATTCCTTCTTTAAGGGGGAGATAAAAGCTTAAGTAATAGTTTGGAGGATTCCTCAACTAAGGGGAGAAATAGCAGGGAGGAAGAAAAAGATGAAGAACATGTACACTACACCACACCATTGTTGTTTGTAGCTACGGATCCTATTGTACGGGAGAGGTGGTAAACACAAGGTGATTTTCTAGTAAGGGAAGAAGTTGTTTTCAAAAAGGGGAGTACCATTGGCTTTTATCTGCGAATCCTATTGTACGGGAGAGGTGGTAAATGAAGGTGATCTTCTTTAATCAGTTGATTCTCATAGGGGGAGAAGCAAGAGAGATATGGGCTTCTCAACAGGAAATGTGGTTGTACAAATGAAGATGGAACTACTTGAAGCTATGTTCAGTCTAGAGGAACATCTACTTGGAATCTGGAAAATGTTAAATCTAGTCCAGAACTTTTCTACTATTTACTTTGCATTTCTTTTTATATCTTTTTCTTATTTGTTAGTTGAGTTATCCTCTAGGTATTTGTGTGCTATTGTCGAACAAACAAATAGGGGGAGATTGTAAGTCATATGTCATAGCCTATTTGTATATTCGAGGATTCAACTCAACTCAAATAAGAATGTAATAAGTAAATAGTGGATCTACCGTCAAAAGAGATCTCACAGAGTAATATCTGTCAAAGGATTCAGAAACAAGGTTCATCTACAGACTTGAGGAATTAACTCACTGGAAGAAGTTCAAGAAATTGATCATGCCCAAGTGATATAAATCAAGAGTGTGGATTTAATCAAGTGACAAAGATCTTGTTAGAGTATCATTAATTACAAGGATTTAATCTGAAGAAAATCAAGTATCAAAGTCAAGACATGAAGATACGTCACGGAAGTTAGTCACTCATGAACCAGACAGTACATCGAGTGTCAACATTGAAGTGGTGGAATTGATTCATAATTTTCAGTGATTTTCAGAAGATTTGCAGAAGAATGGTTGCAGTTCAAGAATAGTATTAATTCTATATTAATTAATTAAGTCATATAATTTAATTAAGAAAATAAATTATATCTGCAAAGATTAATTTATTTATTAATTGAATTAATTGATTAATTAATTCTGAATTAATATTAAGATTTTTCAAGAATTGTTTTTGGATTAAAATCAGTTTAAATCAGCAAGACAATTGAAAATGAACTAGCATGACAATCTGGATTGTCATACCGATTGTCATGCCAAGTCATGTCAATTGTCATACTGAAAGTTACACTGGGAGGAGGATTTTCTTGCCAGTTCATTCTGATTGTCTTGCTAGTTCAATCAATAGTCTCACCGAAAGTCTTGCTAGCTCAATGGATTGTCTTGCTAGCTCAATGGATTGTCTTACTGAGCTAAAAGGATTGTCTTGCCAATTAAATCAAAGGTTGATTGATTACAAAAACAACAGAAGCAACAGAAGTCAATATTCATCCGAAAAACAGTTCAAGAACAAAAAAAGGCAGAAGCTGAAAAATATATCATCTCTTCTCTACTAAATTCAAGATCACAATTTCTAGCTAGTAAAGTTAAATCCAAACCACTAGAAATCATTATCTTGTTCTTGTGTAACTATCTAGCGGATCAAAATCCCTAGAACTTAATCTCAAATTGCGTTTAGCATTGAATCTTTTTATTACAAAAATAAAAAAGTTCATGTCGAATTTATTCTAGATTTGTGATAATTAATTTGAGATTAATTCCTTGTAATCGATACAGTTGTTGTAACACCTTTCAAGTTTAATAATATTTTTATTTAACTTGAATTTTGTTTCATATTTTTATTCCACATTTAATTCGATTATTCGGTACGGTTTGTATTCAACCCCCCCTTCTACAAACACATTGGGACCTAACAGTATACTAGGTGGCAGTAATTCAACCTTCAGGAAAGTGAATTCAGGTAAGTAACTCTCATTACTTGTGTAAATGGTTTTAGAGAGAATATTGTTCATGCCATGTAGAGTATTGAACTGTTAAAATGGTGAACCCCTGTTATTGCTTTGAGATACCATGTCTTGATCTTGTGGAACTGTTATTGATAAGCTTATTGATTCAACCCTTTTGGTAACCTATCTTTCCTGTTCAAATTATTTGTTATACCATGAACTGTTATAAACCCTATAAGTACCTTTACGAACCTCTTATAATGATGCTACAATCCTTGATTCACCATATTCCCTATTGATCCTGGAAACAATTTTGATCCTTCTAATTTAAGTACCTTGTTATCATTGATTCAAGATCCCTAGAATTCCACCTTGCTTATTATTGATTCATTTCCTTAACTTTGATTTCTTGAAATTGGACTTAAGAATGAGTTTCGACTTGAAAGAGTCCGAATGATTTCATATTTTTGGTAATGATAAAATGAATTTAGAAAACCTATCTTTTTCCGACTCAAGGTTTTCCAAACGAATTCCTGATGGATTGGATTGGACGTAAAAGGCTAGTGGGACTAGTCCAGTCATTGTAAGAGGCTGGCGGGGCTAGTCCAGTTTAAGGCTGAACTTATGCCATTTGGTACCTTAAAGACCGGATGGAGGTCGGTATGGGCTGATCACCCGTATTATAATGAAATGAGAGATAAAGTGGTCCAATCAAGGGTTCCATATTGATTATTTTAAAAGGAATTGAAATTTCCTACTCAGTAATTGATTCTTTGAAAATGAAAATAGTTTATATCGCTTTGAAAAGAGTTGATTGTAATATTGTGAAGCTTATACCTTGTGAACCCTGATTTTTATTCTATTAATCATATAACTGATTCCATATAATGAAAAGATTGTTGCTTTCTTTTTTGAAAGATCTGTTTTGATCCTTTAAAGAATTGTGATGAATGTCGGCATTCACCCCGCTTTGAGCCTTCTTCCTTGAAAGCCCCAAATTTTCCTTCACAACCCTTTCTTGACTCGAAAGATAGAAATCTGCCACCTAGAACTGATAAAGTAGAATGCCCTGAGTTTGGTAAAGTATATTGTGGATTTTATATCGTAGAACTGCTTTAATAGTTACTTGCTGAGTTTTATACTCATATGTTTGTTTTAATCTAACTGTTAGTGCCTTAACAATTTTACAAGAATTACAGAAGGGGGGTTGAATGGAATTCTTGAACCTTTTTCTTGAAATAAAAATGTTCAACTCGATTATAGATATATTTGTTTTGATTAGCACAATGCGGAATGTAAAGTGTTGGAAAGAAAGCAATGATAAGTAATTAAAACAAGAGTCTTTAAAAACTTTCTGGTGGATTTAAACAATTCCACCAGAGATATATATAATAACCGAGAGGACTCTGTGTGCAGAAATACTCACAACTGCTTACAAATGGAACTGCTGAGAATACAGGAAATACTAAAGATTATGCTTACAAGATTCTCTATTTTTGTGCTTCTCAGCAATATCAGTTATTTTTCTAATTGCTACTCTCTTGGTTTATATATTACCAAGATTACAAAGTCAAACAGACTGAACAAATATAAAATCTAACAGTCTTAATCTTTGTTGCTTTTCATCCTCTATTACTCAATTAATGGGCTTCCACAATGTGTTTGTATCCAACTCGACGGCTGTGTGTCAGCTTTCACTGTTCAACTGATGTTTGAATTCTTGATATGATCATCCGTCGACTTTCAGATCATCCATCGATGACTTGATTGATCATCCGTCGACTGCTATGTTAAACATCCGTTGATAGTCATTTGATCATCCGTCGAAGGCTTTGTTAATCATCCGTCGGTAGCTATTTTGGCACTTGACTTCATTTCACTTATACAGAATTACAAGACATTGCTTATGTACAATTAATCAACCAATTCTGCATATCTAGTTAAAGTCAACATGATTTATATTCTACTACAGATTCTATACAAAGGTGCATACATCACTGTGCTATAATCTTATTATTACATAAGCTACTCACTCGATGGATAATTAGTTAATCATCCGTCATGACTATAATGAGTCATCCGTCGGGACTATAATTCTTATCCGTCGAGTGCTACATAATTTCACTAAGTAAAATATACTTAGATGTTTTATTTAGGTATTCATCAAGTACACAACATATTCACAACAATCTCCCCCAATTTATGTCTACTGGAATTGTAGCCATAAATTAAGAGATACTTGATGATAACAAAACATCCTAAACAAATATCTTTAAAGATAAGTAGATAAAACTGAAAGTGCTTCAAATAAACAAAATGTACAAGGTTTGGCTCACAGTCAGTTCAAGATGCTCCTCTAGGCTTAGCAGATTTTTCTAGTTTCTTGAAGGTCTGGATCTTCTTCCAAGCTTTCTGTTGTTTTCTTCAATTTGATTCTGGAGCTCCCTTGGAATTTTAGTTCATCAGATTCTGAGAGATCTAGCATTTCTTGCATCTCCAAGAGAGTCTCATTGCTAGAGATACTCAATTGGTCTTCTAGTCTGAAGAATCTTCTCACACCCTTGTCATCCATGAATTCCATCAGCCAGTAGGGCCTTAGATGCACTCTTCTCCCTTTGTATGGGATGATAAGAGTCATGGGGAGTGCATCTTTGGCTCTAACACTCCTTAGCTCTTCAATCTTCTTCAATACTAATCTTCTTGCAGTTACATTGAACCCAAAGTTTTTCTTGAAGGATGAATATACTTTGATCAACACAGCTTGGCTTTATTGAAGTATCCTGTGAAGAGGCCACTGAATCTCCCTTCCTCCTTTGTACTTGAACACCAACCTTTCAGGTAGGTTTCTGTGTGTATCAATTACCCTTACTTCATCCAGCTCCTCCAGATAAAGGTTTAGATCTGAGAATTCTTTGATGTCACACAAGTACAAGTAGTCTCCCCTGTTGACCTTGGGTTGAGCTTTAACTACTACCTTGGATTTGAGAGGTGACAACTTCACTTTCTTGACTGCCCTGATTTTGTCCTTTTTGGCTTGGTAAGGATTGGCAAGTTGAAATCAGGAATTGGTAATTTATCCCACTCTATTGGCTCATCCTTTGGCACAATAGGCTCTCAATGTATGTTCCTGTAGGGGTCCACCACCCTTATGTCTTCAAATACCACAGAGGGCTTTGATGCTTGAGTTTTAGCTTGAGTGGATTCCTTAGGAAATTGATCTTCCAATTCCTTGTGAACAACATCCAGTTTCCTTTTTGTTCCTCTAGCCAGTTCTGTCTTTCTGGGGATTTCTTCTGTTCTTCAATCTTCTTCTTTGATTCAGCAGCTTGAGATGGTTGAGAGGGAATTTGTTGAGAAGAATTCACAGCCTGTAGCTTGGCCAAGATAACAAACTGTTCTTCTTTTGTTTAGACTTCTTTGCATCTAGAGCAGCTTGCCTCTTTTCCTGCTTCAATCTGGCTTTTTCTTCTTTCTTTGCTTGAGCAAATTGTGGATGTCTAGCTACCACACAAATTTCCTTTCCATTTCTGGATATATTTGCAATTCTCTTTCTTGAGGCTGAATCAGCTGGATCTTTGTAGAAGACAATAGATCTTGACAGAAGCTTCTTTTCATCAGGCTTGGGTGTCTCATACACAGTATCCATAGGGTTCTTCAAAGATGACTTTGGATAGTTTGCCCTTGGTTTAAGAATTATTTCAGCCTTTGTAGTCTTGATGCAGGAAGAATTGTCCTTTCTCCAGATAGTTCATGCTCATCTCATTTACACTGATTGGCTTGATATGAGAGGTGGATGATTGTAACACCCCCAGATCCGGGGTCGGGGATCCGGGTCATCACGGTCTCTCTTTCCATAATATCACTTCACTTTATTAATAATAAATAACCTTATGCTGTGACCCCACACTAACACACACCACAACCCGTTATAGTCTCAGAGATGAAATTGAAATAAGTACAAGTCTTTGAATCCACAATTTAAAAGTTATTACAACCCAAAATAATTACTTGATAATTTACAGTTAATTGCCATTATCTGCCACAAGTTATAATTATACATAATTGATTCTCAAAAGTAGATGGTCTGATCTACAAATAGATCTACCTCTGCAGCTATAGCAGCTACAACATCATCGGGAAGACGCGGGACGCTTCCCACGCGCTTGCGCTGGGTCTGCTGGAGTCTGGCCATCTTTCCTAACTGTTGTTGTGTGATGAAGAAATAAAGCAAGAGTGAGCCTTACAGCTCACAAGATAATATATAGTGATAACAATAATATAAGTATCTAAATGGATACTTACTAGAATCTTTTATCATGCGTAAGATAATTACTTACTAGATATAAGTAAAAACAAGGGATGAAGTTACCAAATACTTCACTACACTTATATCATTTATAAAGCTACTTGAACTACCACTGTTCAAAGTATAATGAGCTTTCAACAGTTCATCAGATAGATGAGACTACAAGACAAGATTTGAATAGATTAAATCTTTGAAATATTATTAAAGGAAATGAAGTTATGATATACTTCATTAAGTTCTGATATATAAATATATATATATATCCACATATACATCTTCTTTATACAATTTCCTGAAAACCTCTGTCATGTAAAGTATGAACAGAATTGCAATATCCAATAAATTTGGAAAGGAAAAGAATTTGGCATAAGCCAGATATCTTGCTGATCAGGCAAAGATACCAATAAGTAACCTTTTCTACTAGTAGATGGACGAATCCCCCACTGGTCATCACCCTTGGTCGCAATAGGACCTTATGCTGGACTGCCACTCAGCCACTTATGCATTTGATGGACTCCCACTGAGCCACTTACACTATCATGGACGCCCACTGAGCCCATGTTGCTTATGCCGACTCAATAGATGGACTTACTTCCCGAACGTTGGGTAAGTAATCAATTCATTTACCAAAACTGCAACCTTGTTGCGAATATAAAATACACCACAGAGCCGGATCCCTCCGGTTTTGAGCGAGTATTTAAATCCCCTTAAAAAGGAAGATCTTAAATATAAAAATGAGTTTTTTGGGATCCGCTCTAACTTTTAAAAATCATTTTGAAGACTCGAAAACACTTTAAAGAGTGTTTGGAGTAAAGCTGATTTAATGAAGTAAATCAGTCCCCAAAATATTTAGAAAATATCTGAATATTATTATTTAAATAATATTCCCATAAAGAATAATCTTTATAAAAATAATTGAAGTAGAAGTATTAAAACTTATACTTGAAACGAGTATTAAATAATCAAAGATATACTTATATGAAAGTACTATCTTTATTTGAATAATCGAAAATAAGTTTGATTATTGACACCTTATTCTTTAATAAAATAAAGAATATATCTCAGCAAATAATCGGAGTCATAGATCCTCAAATGAATATTCAAATAATATTCATTAAATAATATAAACTGAGTCATAAGCCCTCGAATGAATATTCAAATAATATTCAAATAGTAAAAT